>NC_084585.2:19711611-19789111 GCF_033978685.3 Nerophis lumbriciformis
CATAGCGAAGGACATACCGTATTTTTTGGACTATAAGTCAACGTTTTTTTTTAAAGTTTGGCCGTGGGTGCGACGTATACTCCAGAGCGACTTATGTGTGAAATTATTAACACATTACCGTAAAATATCAAATAATATTATTTATCTCATTCGCGTGAGCGACAAAGCAAATGGCAGCTATCGTCACACACACGTCAGCAATCGTCACTCACACGCTAACCAATAAGAATTTGGCGGGGGCGGGTCATGGCAGAAGTGCATTGTGGGTTTTGGAATGCTAATTGCTATATGCTATACGCTACTGCCGGAGCTATTAAAATGTATCACATCAATGTTGGCGGTAACTTATAAAAACTGAGAAGGACTGAACTAAAATGTCACCGAAAAGGAAATCATATACTGCAGATTACAAGCTGGACATAGTGAAATATGCACCAGAAAACGGCAATTGAGCAGCAGAAAGAATGGACGCTCGCGAGGCATACCAGGAGCGACACCGAGGTGGAAGATTTCATCGGATTTAGCGATCGGGAGTGATAGATTGTTTGGTAAACGTATAGCATGTTCTATATGTTATAGTTATTTGAATGACTCTTGCCATGAGGTGTTGCGTTCACATACCAGGCACATTCTCAGTTGGTTATTTGTGCGTCATATGGCGTACACTTATTCAGCCTGTTGTTCACTATTATTTATTGATTTTAAATAGCCTTTCAAATGTCTATTCTTGGTGTTGGATTTTATTAAATAAATTTCTCCCAAAAATGCGACATATATTCATGTTTTTTTTCTTCTTTATTGTGCATTTTCGGCCAGTGCGACATGTACTTCGGAGCGACTTATAGTCCGAAAAATATGGTACACTATTTGATTTCCTATTATGCAGCTCATTTTTACTTGGCAGTTTTTTAAATATCTTGTGTGACATGCACAAAAGTGCGCTTTATTTGTTTTTAACTATTGTAGTGGCGTTCTGTACAAAAAGTGCACTTTAATTTAGTGCTGTTTTGATATGTCATCTTAGCAACATCATGCACAAAAGTGCACTCATAGCTTGTTTTAAAATGTCTCTGACAACCGTTCTGTTTTGAAATGACATGAATGTTAGTGCCACTGCTTAATGAATACAGTTTTGGTAAATTGCCTTAGTTATGATTTACCGCTCTGCGGGAAAGTTTAAAATTACCATATATTAATGCAGTATGAACTAGAATGTTTTAATGTAGACACAGAATCATCATACTATATATATATATATATATATATATATATATATATATATATATATATACACACACACACACACACTTTGGAGCCCCTGCCTCAAAAGAAAATGTTTGCCTTAGTGCCCTTTAAGGCAACATTTGCCTTGACCTTAAACATTTGAGGCCTGTATGTGTGATGTTACTGAATGGATTCCAAAAATAAAGACCACGAATACCTTTTTAGGAACACCGTCTGGATTGTCTCCAGCGTGTTTCTGAAGGTGTAAGTACAACTACATCATCAAGTGAGTTTGCAAAGCTGACGGTTGTATTACATATTTAATTTTATTTTTAAACAAACTAATACAGTAATCATCACATAATATTTCTCAATAAACTACTTCATAAATATGTAATACAAATAACTTTGAAATTATTTTCCTTGCTTTATAAAGAGAATAAATGTTAGGAGTAAAAATGATTTAAACGATGAATAATACATTAATAATACTATATGTAATGCTAACGTACAGATATTCTAAAAACCTCACAGAATATTTAAAAACAAAGCTGACCAGAGTGCTCTACAAATTAGGTTAGTTACAGTATAAATTAGTTCACTATGTTCAAAAATACAAGATTTCTCTGTGAGCAGGAGATAAATCTGTCGACAGCAACACACATACATCTAAAACAACTTTTGCTTCATAATAAATTATTTTGTTAGGTCTATATTTTCTCTACTTTGTTGATCTGACCGCAAGCAATAGTATGTGAACACGTGACACAATCAATTAACATCGCTCCAGCAGCAACTGAAAAGACTGCATTGGGACATAGCGAATATCTCCATAAAAGAGAAAATCGTACAGATTAAAAAATAACAATTTGCTCCAGACAACGACGCAGACTTTAATTTAGACGTTAAATATATTTTGACACATCAGATGATGTAGTAATAAGCTTTTCATCAGTAAACACATTTCCATTCATTTGACCTTAGTGAGGAGTCACACACATAGTGGTGAAGTTCTCGTCCTGCTAAAACACCAAAACTCTATGCTCAACTACGACGTGTCTTGTACATACATAACACTAAATACCTTTTCAGAAATATAACGTATAATAATGTGTTCTCAGTGATGTATACCTGTTTTCACCGCGGTGTCTGCAAGACAACGGTCCCACTTTCTTCCGTGTTCTGTCGCCATGTTTCCGGGTCTCCGAGGTCCTCCCAAGTATCGCGAGAGGTAAACAATCTCGTCGACGCCTAAACGTGTGTTTATTATTGTTAGCGTACAGTACATTTATCAATTCCAAATTTAAACTATTTACAGAACTTGTGTGAGCCTATGGCTTTACATTTTGTTATAAATATATATATATATATATATATATATATATATATATATATATATATATATATATATATATATATATATGCAGAGGTGGGTAGAGTAGCCAGAAATTGTACTCAAGTAAGAGTACTGTTACTTTAGAGATTTATTACTCAAGTAAAAGTAAGGAGTAGTCACCCAAATATTTACTTGAGTAAAAGTAAAAAGTATGTTGTAAAAAAACTACTCAAGTACTGAGTAACTGATGAGTAACATATACACACATATCATATATATATATATATATATATATATATATATATATATATATATATATATATATATATACACACACACACATATATACATATATATATATACACACACATATATATATATATATATATATATATATATATATATATATATATATATATATATATATATATATATATATATACATACATTGATATATACAGTATATAATTTATATATTTTTTTGTTGCCGTTTTTGTTTACATGTTAATAGTGTTTTAATGAATATACATGCATGTTTAACACATATAGATTCCTTTCTTTCATGAAGACAAGAATATAAGTTGGTGTATTACCTGATTCTGATGACTTGCATTGATTGGAATCAGACAGTAGTGATGACAAACGTCCACGTTTTCAAATGGAGGAGAAAAAAAGTTCCTCCTTTCTGTCTAATACCACATGAAAGTGGTTGGTTTTTGGCATCTTATATGTCCAGCTTCCATATTCGTTTTTATACACTTTACAAGAAATACATTGGCGGCAAACTCCGTAGCTTGCTAGCTTGTTTGCGCAGGCTTTCGGAGACTCTAATTTTGAAAGCGCAGGCGCGATGGAGCGGCACTTTTATTGTGAAGACAGGAACTGTGCAGTCAGTCTTTAGGCTTTTGACGGGGTGTACGGTTAAAATAAAAAATGGTCTTTTTTCCTTCACACTTTTGATTGATTGATTGGAACTTTTATTAGTAGTTTGCACAGTACCGTACATATTCCGTACAATTGACCACTAAATGGTAACACCCCAATAAGTTTTTCAACTTGTTTAAGTCAGGTCATGTGACCCCTGGCTCTGTTTGATTGGTCCAACGTCACCAGTGACTGCATCTGATTGGTGGAACGGAGTGAACGTCACCAGTGACTGTATTTGTTGAAACGCAGGCACTATGAAGGTCTGTCTGACAGACCAAAACAAACAAAGCGTGCATTAACAGATCGATAAAAATTAGTAGCGAGTAGCGAGCTGAATGTAGATAAAAGTAGCGGAGTAAAAGTAGCGTTTCTTCTCTATAAATATACTCAAGTAAAAGTAAAAGTATGTTGCATTAAAACTACTCTTAGAAGTACAATTTATCCCAAAAGTTACTCAAGTAGATGTAACGGAGTAAATGTAGCGCGTTACTACCCACCTCTGTATATATGTATATATATATATATATATATATATATATATATATATATATATATATATATATATATATATATATTGCATTCTATTTTAGTTACTTTATTGAGTTTACAACCCCCTGACGCTGTTTTGTACTGTTTTTGTACTTGTGTTTATTATTATTTATCGATTTATTGATTGTTTGTAAATGTTGCAGATTACAAATAACGGTTTATACAATTAAAAAATTAATGATAATAAAAATAAAAGTACATTTATCAATAGGTGCATACTCGCTGTTGAGTCCAACACTATGTACACGATTGTGTACATTTGGGGAATGATCCAACTATCAATATTCCAATAATATATTCGGTATCAGATCGACACAAGCCTGATGATATTGATATTTTCACTTTTTTTTCTTATAAATATCTGTGTTTTTGTTCTGTTGTTAAAATATATGTACAAACTTAATGCAGTGAATGCGTCCTTGAACACAGGAGGGCTTTAATGGAGTGTTAAAATATTGGAGTCAATTGTAGTTTTGGCTTCTATTTAGGTGTTTAGCATTGTGTTGTTAAATTGCTCACAAATACCTGCTGATACAATGTTTTTGTTTTCCTAAAACCTTTGTCCTGTGGTTTATTCTGAATATTTATTCATCAACAAATGGAAAGGTAAAAATCACAAAATCATTAAATGTTATTCAAAAAATGTCCAAATTAAAAGTTTTGATTTTGGCAATACTGATTCGATACCAACATTTGTAGTATTGCCCACTTTCATGCATGCCATTCAGAAACAAAACACATTAAGGCCAACACTTACCTATGCATTCCGTACAAGTAGTGAGTCAGTGACATAAATACCGTGAAGAACTCTGAATTCTAATCAGGAGATACAAGATGATAGATAGGCTGCTGGAAGTGTAAGGAAAGTCATTTTCATACAGATAATCCAGAATATGCAAAAGTTGTAGTAGTTATAGTGGTGTAATACTTTATATGTAGTCAAATATTAACTTTGACTTGATGCCAACTGTGACGATATCATCAAATAGATTTACCCTTCAAGCAACGTTAGAATCAACATCTTATTGTCAGTTTGGTTCTCAAGTGGATCAAAACACTGATATGTTTGCTTTGCACTTTGCAGATAGAACATGAAATATGATGGTTGGCTGCTCACGTACGATCTTGAAACAAGGCTAATTTAGTCCAAATTACTGTTTTGGTAATTAATTTGACCAATAATTAATTTTGGTTATCTTATAATATTTTTGAATGATATTTGTTTTATTTATTTTTTTGTTCAAAATATAATCAATTATATTTGAAAAAAAAAAACATATTCTGTGCCCCAATAATTAGTATGTTGGTTTTTTTTACAGTTATATACTTTTTTTTTAAAAATTATAACAAATATAAAATTCAAATAAAAACATTTTATCGAGTTTTACATCATCCAGCCATCCATCCATCTTCTACCGCTTGTCCCTTTTGGGGTCACGGGGGGTAATGGAGCCTATCTCAACTACATCAATTACTTGATAAACTGACCATTGAAAATTCTAACTCAAAACAATTCAGGCAAAATGGAGTGTATGTACTGTAAGGCAGCAACCAGCAGAGGTGCTGTTGATTCAGCCTAGACTAGTTTGCTGTATAAAGTTCACATTAATTAAAAAATAAAAAAGTTAGACAACTTACAAGCTAAAAGAGGTTCAGTTTTGTTAATGATATTCAACTCCTTTGATGCAAAAAACAACCTATTTTACGAAAGGGGTGTCCAAACTGCAATCTTGGGGCCAATTGCAGCCCTCAGCTAGTTTATTATTAGCCTGCAGCATATCCTAAAAATATTTTAATAAGAAGGACAAGCGGTAGAAAAAAGGATGGATGGATGGATGGAAGAAAGAAAACAGAGACATTTAAAAAAAAGTTTAATTCTTTTAAGAAGTAATACTAATAATTCAATAATTGGTCACTAAAAATGTTAATTTCTTTTATTTGATGTGGACATCACAATTACTGTATATCAGACAAACTATATGCATTATTTAAGGACTAATTCACAACACTTGTCCACTGGAAGCTATTAAGATGATGAAAATAGCAAAAGTAATTAGAATAAAAAAGGGGGAAAGAAAAAGAATGCAGTGTACAATAATAACTTTACTACAATGAAAGAGAGGGATTTGGTCAAAATCAGCAAGGATGACAGCGAAATACTTTACTTCATTAAATTCATCAATTATTTATTTTTCAATTTTGACCTCTAATGGACGGAAAATTATGTGGATACATTTTCTTTAGTTGGTATACCTCAAGCCATTCAGAGATGTTTATTAAAGCCTGTGTCAGATGCTCACCTGCCAGGCTGGGTGTTTTAGTTAGTAGACACGTAAATGACCTTGTCATCAGCGCACATCTGGCAGTTGACATCTGGACAGCAGCTTGGTCGACCATTAATATACATAGTGAATAACAATGGACTAAGAACTGACCCTTGCGGTACTCCAATGCTATTTTTATTCCGATGAGACTTTGCCCCATTGACCATGACATATTTCTGCATCCCACCCTGGAGATCACATTACAGCAAAAAATGCAAAAGCTGAAATGCAGGTTGTTTTTATACAAACCCCAAAACCAGTGAAGTTGGCACATTGTGTAATTCGTAAATAAAAACAGAATACAATGATTTGTAAATTCTTTTCAACTTATATTCAGTTGAATAGACTGCAAAGACAAGATATTTAATGTTCAAACTGAAAAACTTAATTTTTTTTGCAAATAATCATTAACTTAGAATTTAATGGTAGCAACACATTGCAAAAAAGTTGGCTCAGGGGCATTTTTACCACTGTGTTACATGGCCTTTCCTTTTAACAACACTCAGTAAATGTTTGGGAACTGAGGAGACCAATTTCTGAAGCTTTTCAGGTGGAATTATTTCCCATTCTTGCTTGATGTACACCTAAAATTGTTCAACAGTCCGGGGTCTCTGTTGTGGTATTTTAGGCTTTGTATTGCGCCACACATTTTCAATGGGAGACAGGTCTGGACTACAGGCAGGCCAGTCTAGTACCCGCACTCTTTTACGATGAAGCCACGCTATTGTAACACGTGGCTTGGCATTGTCTTACTGAAATAAGCAGGAGCGTCCATGATAACGTTGCTTGGATGGTAACATTTGTTGCTCCAAAACTTGTATGTACCTTTCAGCATTAATGGTGCCTTCACAGATGTGTAAGTGCCTTGGGCACTAATACACCCCCTGGCTTTTGAACTTTGCGCCTATAACATTCCGGATGGTTCTTTTCGTCATTGTTCCAGAGGACACGACGTCCACAGTTTCCAAAAACAATTTGAAATGTGGACTCGTCAGACCACAGGACACTTTTCCACTTTGCATCAGTTGATAAATGGCTTTCGCTTTGCATATTAGAGTTTTAACTTGCACTTACAGATGTAGTGACAAACTGTAGTTACTGACAGTGGTTTTCTGAAGTGTTTCTGACCCCATTTGGTGATATCCTTTACACACTGATGTCAGTTTTTGATGCAGTACCGCCTGAGGGATCGAAGGTCACGGGCATTCAATGTTGGTTTTCGGCCTTGCAGGGATTTCTCCAGATTCTCTGAAACTTTTGATGATATTACGAACCGTAGATGGTGAAATCCCTAAATTCCTTGCAATAGATGGTTGAGAAATGTTATTTAAACTGTTGGACAATTTAATCACGCATTTGTTCACAAAGTGGTGACCATCACCCCATCCTTGTTTGTGAATGATGAGCATTTCATGGAAGCTGCTTTTAGATCCAATCATGGCTAACCTGACTCGCCAGATCCTTGTAGTTCGCTGAGCTCCACACAAGGATCTGGGACTTCTCAATAGGAGATGTATTTCAGAAGGCGGGGCCTTGTAAAAAAAATAATTGTATGTGAGTGGATAAACCACTTGTCCGTTATCTTGAATGACGTGCTACTTCAACCACTCACATCGAAATCAACCCGTGACGGTGATGAGAGCGACGCTGGGAAATCCAAACCTGGTCGGAAGAAGAGCCAAAACATCCTTGCCACCAATAAATGCCTTCAAAACCGTTCTCTGTTCATCTTTTAAAGAATTAATATTCGATAGATTCGACAAAAAAGTTGCAATAGCAGAATCAGTGTTAGCACACGACGTAGCAAGGGCTGCGTGCCGCCATTGTTGTTTGAATCAAACAGTCGCTTCGGCGCTACGTCACATCTATGAAATTCTTGCCCGGCAATCCTGATTGGTTCATTATTTTTTGCTATCTTGAAGGAGTTTGCAATGCCTTCGAGCCCGGACCCTTGTGTGGAGCTCAGCAAACTACAAGGGTCTGGCGAGAGTCAGGTTGAATCATGGCACCCACCTGTTCCCAATTAGCCTGTTAACCTGTGGGATGTTCCAAATAAGTGTTTGATGAGCATTCTCCAACTTTCTCAGTGTTTTTTGCCACTTGTGCCAGCTTTTTTGAAACAAGTTGTTGCAAGTATCAAATTCCAAATTAGCTAATATTTGCAAAAAATAACAAAGTTTTCCAGTTTGAACGTTAAATATCTTGTCTTTGCAGTCTATTCATTTGAATACAGGCTAAAAAAGATTTGCAAATCATTGTATTCTGTTTTTATTTAAGATTTACACAACGTGCCAACTTCACTGGTTTTGGGGTTTGTAAATGTATAACTTCCCAGCAAATCAATGTTGCATCAGTTTCAGCCTGCATATACAGGTAAATTGAAAGATACCAAAATGGCCCTTCTAACCATTGATTTTTCAAAGGAAAACGTTTTGACAACATTGTTCTAAGACAGTGGTTCTTAACCTTGTTGGAGGTACCGAACCCCACCAGTTTCATATGCACATTCACCGACCCCTTCTTTAGTGAAAAAAAAAATGTTGTATTTTTTCAAATTCAAGACAAAGTTATATGTTTTTGGTAACACTTTAGTATGGGGAACATATTCTAAGTAATTTAAAGTTATTTGGTTAGGGTTAGGGTAAGAGGGTTAAGGCCAGGGTTAGAGGGTTAGGGCCAGGGTTAGAGGGTTAGGGTTAAAATAAGGCCATGCCGAATAAGGCATTAATAAGTATTTGATAATTAATAATGACTCGTTAAGAGCCAATATGTTACTAATTTGCATGTTAATAAGCAACTAATTAATGATGAATATGTTCCTCATACTAAAGTGTGACCATGTTTTTTTACTGGTGCACAAAATGAACCGTGCATGAACATCACCTTGTTCAAACAACAAAACCAACACAGTGCATAAACTCACAACAAATTACACACCTGCAAATCAGTCTGACTTCTGCTGTTGCCGTATCCGTAATACGCCGATAGGGAGAAGTTTTTATTTACACGATGAGTCGGGTGTGTTTTGACCTCCGCTGAACACCTGAGCCCGACTCACCGAACCCCTAGGGTTTGATCGAACCCAGGTTAAGAACCACTGTTCTAAGATATTGAACATGCAAAACATTCTCTGAAGCTACAAAGGAGGACAATCAAATTTAAAACATTTGTATGCTCGTACAACACTTAAAACCTTTAGCATATCAGTATGTGGAACTAAATTATGGAACGGATTAACCAAAGAAAACAAACAAAGCACCAATATGATTCAGTTTAAGAGACTGTTCAAACTACAAGTGTTCACAAAGTACACAGAACACTAATTATTATGAATATCTTGAACCTGCTCAGTGGCCTTGTGGCCTTGTCGTGAGTTCCAACCCCGGCTGAGTCATACCAAAGACTATCAAAATGGGACCCATTACCTCCCTGCTTGGCACTCAGCATCCATCCATTTTCTACTGCATCAAGGGTTGGAATTGGGGTTAAATCACCGAAATGATTCCCGGGCGCGGCCACCACTGCTGCTCACTGCTCCCCTCACCCCCCAGGGGGTGAACAAGGGGATGGGTCGAATGCAGAGGTTAATTTCACCACACCTAGTGCGTGTGTGTGACTATCAGTGGTACTTTAATTTTAACCCTTTTTTTTCTTTTGAGACAACGATTATTTATGTATTTAATATTGGTTTACTTACTATGGTATATTATTCATTTATCACGTATTCACTGGGGCAGCACGGTGGAAAAGGGGTTAGTGCATCTGCCTCACAATACGGAGGTCCTGAGTAGTCCTGAGTTCAATCACGGGCTCGGGATCTTTCTGTGTGGAGTTTGCATGTCCTCCCCGTGACTGCGTGGGTTCCCTCCGGGTACTCCGGCTTCCTCCCACCTCCAAAAACATGCACCTGGGGATAGGTTGATTGGCAACACTAAATTGGCCCTAGTGTGTGAATGTGAGTGTGAATGTTGTCTGTCTATCTGTGTTGGCCCTGCAATGAGGTGGCGACTTGTCCAGGGTACGTGTACCCCACCTTCCGCCCGATTGTAGCTGAGATAGGCTCTAGCGCCCCCCGCAAACCCGAAGGGAATAAGCGGTACAAAAATGGATGGATGGATGTATTCACTGCTCTGTTACCGAGAACAAGGAAATTGGATGACATTGCTATGGTATGAAAAGAGGTAGGATTAAATAAGCTCTGCTTCTTCCTACTCCTTTTCGGACGTGCTGTAATGAAACGACTGGAAATATGTGATGCATTACATCGTATCGTATGCATGTTCGAAATAAACTGAAACTGAACTGAACAATTATGCAGCCAACAAAAACGCAAAGTCAGAAATGTAGTAATGGCAACATGCACAAAAGAGTACTGTGCAATAAATGAGACTTATTTGCGCCAGTAATGCATGCATGATAAAAGGTTGGTGAATAATAAGCCTTGAAGTTGCAAGAATAAAGCTCGTCTATTCCAGTACGTGAAGTGCACCACTCCTCTCTTGCCATACTTGGCAATGCCTTTCTTGCTCCGTCGCTATTGGCTGGAGCGGAGGAGGCCCGGAGTGACCCGGACATGCTTCCCGGGGCCCGCTGTCTGACTGCCGCCTCTCTTTCCTGTAAGATCCGTTGAGGAAGTGAATTTCGCTGACAGGGTTGGGCTCACTGAGGGAGAGGCGAACAAAACACATCTTCCGCAGGGGGGGACTAGCAACAAAACAAAACAAAAACAAGAAAAACACCCCAAAAGGCAAGAGGAGCGGTTTGACAAACCATTCGAAGGCTATAAGGCGTACGGTCACCTGTGAAAAGCGTCTCCCCTGCCCCGCCGCAGACATGGTAAGTGTCGCGCCGTTCGAGTTTTGATGGTGCTAGTGGCTAACTAACGGCTAGGCTAAGCTAGGCTAACATTAGCTGCTAACCCGAGAGTAGCCGCTGGGGTTGATCCAAGAGTTAACGAAGTAATTAGTACCTTTATTGTTAACTTAAAGCTTTTATTGAACAGCGTGATTAATCAACGGCAGAGCCAGACGCCGCTTCTCCACCTAGTTAGCTAGCCAGCTAGCCAGCTAGCTAACTGTTAGCAAAGCTCGGTAGGCGTAAAGTTAGCACGAGAGGATGTTTTGGGATTTGACACAAGTTAGTGAAGAGCAGTCGAGAGGAGTCCCGCTATTACACTCACTAAAGGACAGTGCTCTGGTTGTGCGGTACCGAAGCGCACGCAGGTTAAAATAGTCAAACGTATTGCTTGTTGCTAAATTAAGACTTGTCTGCTTATGTTCCCTACCGTGACGAGCTGCCAGTGTCAAATAATCTCTGCCTCTGCACTTAGTGGTTTTGACACTTTTGGAGCAATGTTGAACACTACCAGTATACACTAACAGCAGTTAGCAATTTAATTTCCTTGTTTGCATATACGCAAATGTTAGTTATTGAAATACATTAGCACTGTTTAGCACTGTTTTCTCCCTGACTTGGGGTCACAGCTGGAGCCTATCCCAGCTGACTTGAAGTGAGAGGTGGGGCACAGAGGGCTCATCACATACAGACAACAACTGTTTTACAATGTCATTCCCACCTGCGGGCAATTTACAGTGTGTTTACTCAAACCTAACCCTAAATGGTTTGTTTGGTCAAGTGTGAATGCAGTCCACTTAACCCAGAACCGTAATAAACTAGTGGCCTCTAGGGACCCGTTTACACTAAGCTGGGTAAGGTTATGCAGGGTAAATCCCACCTAACCTTATTCTTGTACACACACACACACACACACAACAATGGCACCGTTTAAGACCCCCTCCCCCCTGCGTCCGCCGGCGCAACACGACCTAATACGCATGCGCGGAAAATACGCACGTCATAGTCACCTCCAGTGTTGCATTGTGTGCAAGTTCTTAAATTTAACTTATCTGAACAAAATTCAGTGTTGTATTTCAATTAACTGGAATCCAGTGTGCTGTGAGGTCCTATTATAGTGAATCACACCTGAGCCATCATAAATTAATCAAATCTTTATTGGACACAAAAGTACAGAAGGTGATAAAGAACATTTGACTTTATATACTCTGGACCTAGACGTTGAGTCCGCGACATACCGTATTTTTCGGACTATAAGTCGCTCCGGAGTATACGTCGCACCGGCCGAAAATGCATAATAAAGAAGGAAAAAACATATATACGTCGCACTGGAGTATAAGTCACATTTTTGGGGGAAATTTATTTGATAAAATCCAACACCAAGAATAGACATTTGAAAGGCAATTTAAAATAAATAAAGAATAGTGAACAACAGGCTGAATAAGTGTACGTTATATGACGCATAAATAACCAACTGAGAACGTGCCTGGTATGTTAACGCAACACATCATGGCAAGAGTCATTCAAATAACTATAACATATAGAACATGCTATATGTTTACCAAACAATCTGTCACTCCCGATCGCTAAATCCAATGAAATCTTCCTCCCCGGTGTCGCCTCTGGTATGCACCGTTTCCTTTCTTTCTGCTGCTCGATTGCCGTTCTCTGCTGCATATTTCACTACATCCAGCTTGTAATCTGCAGTATATGATTTCCTTTTCGGTGCCATTTTAGTTAAATGATAAATGGGTTATACTTGTATAGCGCTTTTCTACCTTCAAGGTACTCAAAGCGCTTTGACAGTATTTCCACATTTACCCATTCACACACACATTCACACACTGATGGCGGGAGCTGCCATGCAAGGCGCTAACCAGCAGCCATCAGGAGCAAGGGGTGAAGTGTCTTGCCCAAGGACACAACGGATGTGACTCAGATGGTAGAAGGTGGGGATTGAACCCCAGTAACCAGCAACCCTCCGATTGCCTGCACGGCCACTCTACCAACTTCGCCACGCCGTAGTTCAGTCCTTCTCAGTTTTTATAAGTTACCGCCAATGTTGATGTGATCCATTTTAATAGCTACGGCAATAGCATATAGCAGTTAGCATCCCGTAACTCACAATGCACTTCTGCCATGACCCTCCCCCGCCTAATTCTTATTGGTTGACGTGTGAATGACGATTGCTGACGTGTGTGTGACGATTGCTGCCATTTGCTTCGTCTCTTACGCGAATTAGATAAATACAATTATTTGATATTTTACGGTAATGTGTTAATAATTTCACACATAAGTCGCTCCGGAGTATATGTCGCACCCGCGGCCAAACTATGAAAAAAACTGTGACTTATAATCCGAAAAATACGGTACATGGCGGACAATAACTGATACAGTCTACTTTGCCAGTCCAAAAGCAATCGCCGTTTTCCGTAGTCTTCACTCGACGGCCAGGTAATACAAAGCACACGCTACTTTTTTTATCACATCCACGGGAGCTCGCATTCTCGTTGTCTCTCCTTCGACAAATGGACAAAGTTTTTCGGTAAATAGCATCACAGCTGACCTGGACATTCGAAAGTTCTCTTGCCGTCTGAGAAGGGTTGTATCCGAAATAGCTGCAATCGCTTTCTCTTAAGGTATTCATGTGTGATTTCCACAAGCGTCTGTACATGTAGAAGAAGGAGGAACACGGGCCTGTCTGGATGACTCGCCTTCATATTTCCAGTTGTTAGCTCCGAGTTACAAAACCGCTTTATTATGAAGCTGGCTGTGGCGCGTTCTTTCTGACGTCACTTCCTGTGTGGGCGCGGTCTTTCTGGCGTCACTTCCTCTCAGAACTCAGTTTGTAAACGATCAATGAGTCCATACAAAGCTAAGAGCCGGAGATTCAAGAAATACACGGCGCACTTACCCGTGTAAAAAATTGTCCGAGGAGGGGGACCTTAAACGATAGTTTATTGTGGCTGAAACGGGGCTTAGGCTAAATAATTATTCGTTTAGTGTAGACATAGTCTAAGTGAGAGGTGGGGCACAGAGGGCTCATCACATATAGACAAACAACTGTTTTACAATTTCATTCACACTTGCGGACAATTTACAGTGTGTTTACACAAACCTAACCCGAAATTGTTTGTTTGGTCAAGTGTGAATGCAGTCCAGTTATCTCAGAGCCGGAATAAACTCGTGGACTCTAGTTCTGAGTGAAGCATGTATGACCGCCGATTGCAGCAAATTTGGATGGTATGCTACTACCAAATGCAAGCAAAATCCAACAGATATCTGAATAAAGTAAAGACTAAGAGTAAATACAGTAGTTAAACTTACCTGTAGCTTTTGAACAAATGTATCTGATCATTAGAGTTTGCTGAAGTCATCAAAACATCTCTTTAATCACCTTTTTGACCTTTTTGTATCATTTTTTTGTATCTTGTTTTAAAAAATCTCAGCTGTTAAAGATTCCTCTCATAGAGGAAAAAAAATCCATCTGATGGTTTGTGACTCGGAAGACGTATGTTGTTTTGAACAACTTATAAGTCAACACGTGGCATAGTCCGTCAAATTGAAGTGCAACTTTATTTATACGCTTTACTCGAGGGATGTAACGATATGAACATTTTATTTCAAGGTTATTGTGACCAAAATTATCATAGTTATCGTTGGGGTGTGAATCTTTGATCGCTTAATGATTCGATTCAATTTCGATTCCTGAGGTGATGTTTCGATTCAGATTCGATTCACCACAATTCTCGGTTCAAAGTAATTCTCGCAACGTATAATTTGTATGATACATTTTTAAAACAGGTTACAGGTTGGAAAAAGCTTCTTCTGGTTGGATGTAGATGGCCTAAAAACATCTTTTTACAAATTGATTCTTGTTTAAAAAGATAAAATAAATATTTCATACTTTTGTTAAAAAAATTTTTACATTTTAAACTTACCTTTAGCTTTTGAACAAATGTATCGTGTTGATCATTAGTTTGCTGAAGTCATCAAAACATCTCCTTAATCAGCTTTTTGCCATTTTTGTATCATTTATATCTTTTTCCCTAAATCTCAGCTGTTCGATTTCTCTCATAGAGGGAAAAAAAATCCATCTGATGGTTTGTGACTCGGAAGACGTATGTTGTTTTGAACAACTTATAAGTCAACACGTGGCATAGTCCGTCAAATTGAAGTGCAACTTTATTTATACGCTTTACTCGAGGGATGTAACGATATGAACATTTTATTTCAAGGTTATTGTGACCAAAATTATCATAGTTATCGTTGGGGTGTGAATCTTTGATCGCTTAATGATTCGATTCAATTTCGATTCCTGAGGTGATGATTCGATTCAGATTCGATTCACCACAATTCTCGGTTCAAAGTAATTCTCGCAACGTATAATTTGTATGATACTTTTTTAAAACAAGTTACAGGTTGGAAAAAGCTTCTTCTGGTTGGATGTAGATGGCCTAAAAACATCTTTTTACAAATTGATTCTTGTTTAAAAAGATAAAATAAATATTTCATACTTTTGTTAAAAAAAAATTTACATTTTAAACTTACCTTTAGCTTTTGAACAAATGTATCGTGTTGATCATTAGTTTGCTGAAGTCATCAAAACATCTCCTTAATCAGCTTTTTGCCATTTTTGTATCATTTATATCTTTTTCCCTAAATCTCAGCTGTTAGATTTCTCTCATAGAGGGAAAAAAAAAACATCTGATGGTTTGTGACTCGGAAGACGTATGTTGTTTTGAACAACTTATAGGTCAACACGTGGCATAATCTGTCAAATTGAAGTGCGACTTTATTTATACGCTTTACTCTAGGGATGTAACGACATGAAAATTTAATTTCACGGTCATTGTGACCAAAATGATCATGGTTATCGTTATGAGTTTGAATCTTTTATCGCTTAAGTATTCGATCCAATTTCGATTCCTGAGGTGATGATTCAATTGAGAATCGATTCACCACAATTCTCGGTTCAAACCAATTCTCGCAACGTATAATTTGGTATGATACTTTTTTAAAACAGGTTAGAAAAAGCTCTATTTTGTTGGATGTAGACGGCCTAAAAACATCTTTCTACATATTTATTCTTGTTTAAGAAGATAAAATAAATAATATTTCATACTTTTTTTACATCGATTTTTAAAAATGATATATTGATTTCGAATCGGAATGAGTAAGAATTGAGATTCGGATGTGAATCGATTTTTTTTTGTGCACCCCTAGTTATCGTTATTATTAGGGTATTGTTGAATATGCTCAAAATGTACTAATACACACTGAAATCTTTCAACTAAGTTTTGTTTAAAAACATGAAATGAAATAAACTGATTGACAATGTACTTTCTTGGCAGAAGAAACATTAACTATTGTTCTAGCTTCTTAAGAGCCACTTATTTTGAGTGTTTTAAATATGTTTATCTTCTGTTTTAATGTGCACAATTGAATAGCTTGGTTGCTTTGACAGCAATGTGTTTATAGGGGAACTGCACTTTTTTGGGGAAATTTTGCCCATCGTTTTCAGTCATTATGAAAGACAAGACGGATGGGTTTTTTTTGTTGCAAAAAACTCACCCAATGGGGATAACGAGAAACCTTGGAAGGGACTGCAGATGTGGGACCCCCTTGCTGGTCTCCCAATGGACTGGACTTGCACATAAAGTCGGGACCTGGGGTGACCACTCCTTATGCATCAGTAGTGGACGTCTCTGCACCCCGACGTGTCTACATGCAAGAGGATACCCTGCTGGCCCCCTCTATGGACTGGACTCTCACATTATTAACTGTATTCACTCGGCATCCATTGCACCGGTCACCCAGGGGAAAATCCCCACATCTGCGGTCCCTTCCAAGGTTTCTTGTTGTTCCCATTGGGTTGAGTTTTTTCTTACCCTGATGTGGGATCTGAGCCGAGGATGTCATTGTGGCTTGTGCAGCCCTTTGAGACATTTGTGATTAAGGGCTATATAAGTAAACTTTGATTGATTGATTGGGTGACCGAAGCAATGGATGCCGAGTGAATATAGTTACCGTGAGAGTCCAGTCCATAATGAGGCCAGCAGGGGATCCTCTTGAATGAAGACAAGTCAGCAGCGCAGAGATGTCAGCAACTGATGCATAGAGCAGTGGTTCATCCTGGGTCCCAAGTTGGAACAGCTAGCGCGTCATCCGTAGAGGCTGATCTGTGGCCATCTGATAACCTCTCCACACAGGAGAGAGGGCCAGAGCAGAAAAGAGAGACAGCAAATCAACTGGTCTAAAAATGGGCCTATTTAAAGGCTAGGGTGTACAAATGAGTTTTAAGATGGGACTTAAATGCTTGTACTGAGGTAGCATCTTGAACTGTTACCGGTAGAGCATTCCAGAGTGCTGAAGCCAGAATTGAAAACGCTCTTTAGTCCGCAGACTTTTTTTGGGCTCTGGGAATCACTAATAAGCCAGAGTTTTTAGAATGCATATTTCTGGCTGGGACATATGGTACAATACAATCAGCAAGATGAGATGGAGGTAGACCGTGTAGTATTTTATACGTAAGTAGTTCAACCTTAAATTCACATCTTAAGTGCACAGGAAGCCAATGCAGGTGAGCCAGTATAGGCGTAATATGATAAAAAATGTTGTCCTTGTCAAAAGTCTAGCAGCCACATTTTGTACCAACTGTAATCTTTTAATGCTAGACATAGGGAGACCCAAAAACATTACATTACAGTAATCGAGACGAGACGTAATGAACGCATGAATGATGATCTCAGTGTCGGTGGTGGACAAAATGGGACACATTTTTGCGGTATAAAGGAGATGAAAAACGCCTGTTTTAGTAACACTCTTAATGTGTGACTTAAGTGAGAGAGTTGGGTCGAAGATAATACTGAGATTCGTTAGTCACTTAGTATAATTGTTTGATTGTCAACTGTTAAGGTGGTATTACTAAATAAGTGCTGGTGTCTCGCAGGACCGATAATCAACATTTCCATTCTTGGTGTTAAGATGCAAAAAGTTACTGTACATCCATTGTTTGAGTTCATTAAGACATACCTCCAGGTCACTACAATCTGGTGTGTTGGTTAGCTTTAGGGGCATGTAAAGTTGGGTGTCATCAGCATAACATTTATAGCTAATGCCGTATTTGCGTATTATGTCACCTAGCGGGATCATAATAATATGTATGCTGAAGAGTGCAGGGTCAATAACCGAACCCTGTGGAACTCCGCACGTTACCTTAACATACTCCGAGGTCCCGTTGTAATGGGAGACGCAATGCATCCTGTCAGTCAGTTAGGAGTTAAACCAAGAAAAGGCTTAAGTCTGACATACCAATACGTGTTTTGATACGTGGTAATAGAATGTTATGATCAAGGATATCGAAAGCAACGCTGAGATCAAGTGACAGCAACATGGATGATGCATCAGTATCCATAGTTAGCAATAGATCATTCGTCACTTTTGAGAATGCAGTCTCA
Organism: Nerophis lumbriciformis; assembly: GCF_033978685.3. Taxonomy (NCBI): domain Eukaryota; kingdom Metazoa; phylum Chordata; class Actinopteri; order Syngnathiformes; family Syngnathidae; genus Nerophis; species Nerophis lumbriciformis. Next base: position 19,730,286 of record NC_084585.2, read on the forward strand.
GTAGAGTGCTTTGCCCTGACACCGGACTGAAAGGGTTCACAGAGATTGTTAGATGCTGAGGGTTCATTTAGCCTCTGTGCAACAATTTTTTGGAAGATGTTCGAGACAAGGGAAGGTGGGACACCGGCCGGTAGTTTACCATGAGGTCAGATTTGAGGTTAGATCTTTAATATTTAGAATGCATTAAAAAAATAATAGTATATCCGTCATCATGTCTTTCATAATAATTGTGAACGATAGGCAAAATTCCCCCCAAAAAGTGCAGTTCCCCTTTCAGTTTGGATTGGGTGTGGCAATTTTTAATGGGGAAAGCTGTTAATGTCTCAGTTGCTTATGTTTGCATTTAAGTTAGCTAGCAAGCTAGCAAGATCATTTTAATTTATAACAGTAACGCTGACCATCAGGAATTTTACCGGGGTTTATCATACTGTTTATTGTTACATCCCTACTTTATTCAGAACATTATTTGGGCCGCTGACAAAAATACACGCGTGAACACTAATCTGAACTGCACGAAAGTGACCACCCGGTATTTTTTTTCATTATCGGTCCAGACTTGGGATGTAATGGTTACAATTAATGCTGAACTGCGGTAATACTCCCAACGGTTAGCATTACCGTTTTAAAATAAAAATGATCGTAAAACCGTGATTTATAACCACAATTTGACAAACTCAGGGAACCGGCGATACTGCTCAATTACTTTCAAAGCAAGCTGGCGCGCTAATGAAAATCAAAGCAGTTTTTCCCATTAAAATAATGTAAATTCAATTAATCTATTCCAGATATCCAGAAATACTAAAACCGATTTTATAGAGAATAATTATAGTATTACATGTAGAATAAATATAAATAATGAATGAAACAAACTACGAGATCTTTCTTGAATTTAATAGTTTGTCTTTTCAAGGCAATCAATCCATCGTAACTTGACTGTTCAGTTTGTCTTAAAAGGTTTTGCCTCCAATTCATACTCACAGACTTAGATTGGTCAGATCTCGATAACTTGATTGGTCAGATCTAGCTAGTCTTAGCCATTAATTGGTTGGATCTAGAGATCTAGATCTGACCAATCGTAGGTCTATGAGCATGAACTGATGAAGTATACTTGGATGAGAGGCGAAACGTCTTCTAAGACGAACTGAACAGTGTAGTTGCTTGAAATAAATCGATAACCTGGATGAACGAGAACATCCGTAGACAATAGTGTTTGTAATAGGTCTCCACAATTTTGAGAAAAAATCGAATTCCGATTTTTCTCTCCGAAATTGCGATTTTGATTTGCATTTTGTACATTTTATACATTAAAAATGCATAAAAACATCACAGTTGAGGGAAGACACGTTACTTTTAGACCGTCAATCAACATTGTAATCTCAAGGTGCCACACATTCAAACAATATGCAATAATTTACTTCAAAAAGTATTTGGGTTTATGCAGACATACAGCTTTTGTCTACATCATGCCCTTTAACTGAATAAATAATCGATGAAAACCACAGTGTTTTTAATGCAATGTAATAATATATATTATTAATGCAATTATTCATTTAAAAGGATATCAACTTTTATTTCTCAATACTGTAAAATTGTTTACCATTCTTCCAAAGCCATGCACCTGGGGATAGGTTGATTGGCAACACTAAATTGGCCCTAGTGTGTGAATGTGAGTGTGAATGTTGTCTATCTGTGTTGAAACTGCGATGAGCTGGCGACTTGTCCAGGGTGTACCCCGCCTTCCGCCCGAATGCAGCTGAGATAGGCTCCAGCACCCCCCGCGACCCCGAAAGGGACAAGCGGTAGAAAACTGGATGGATAGAAGGTAAATAACGTTGTTATCCTAAATAAATAGACGAACAAAAATTAAAATTGACTAATTTCTTTAAACCAAAAAATTAACCTACATAGATATTGAACATTTTAAAGTGCATTTTTTCCCCAGTTGGAAAAATTAGGTTGGACGTTGTCTTTTTGTTTATTGCTATCACATGAGCACAGCATTTTTGCTCGTTCGTGTTGATGGGATTATATCGCCCATCCAATATGAAGTTGGAATGATTCCACAACGGTATATTTGGTTTTATAATCGTATTTTTTTCCTCCTAAATTGTGTTACTTCTCACTGGCGAGTCACAAGGCTCTCTGTGCTGTGAGTCTGTTGGTGGCAGGGCCCTGCTCTAGTCTGCACTGAGACAAAGATTGTGAATGAGTAAACAAAAAGGGTCACTCTGTTCAGTTAATTCTACAGTTAAATAAACGTGAGCAGGTGCTAAGAGCGATGCACAAAGTAATACGTCTTTCTTCCTGTTTGAAACGATAGACGAACAAACACGAGGCTCAACAATTCTGATTGGTGAACATGTCTTGCCAGTCAAATGGAGGATAAAAATACAAAACCTCAGCCTCTTGCAGTTATTTATCGCACTAATTAAAATCTCGATGTTGATTAAATTTCAGTACAGCCCTAGTTTGTAACTTTTTTAATTTAAGTGCTTTTAGTCACAACTTTCTTTGGCCCCATGGCTGCCTATTTTACAGACATACTAAAAAAAGCAGAGACTAGGGAGTCTTTGTTTGGGCACATAATTCTGCAGAATGATACGCGGGCAAACTTATTAGCAATGTTTGGCGGTATGATAACAGAGACGGAATACGAAAACCAAGGCAACATTTTTCGCAAAGTGGGGTGTGTGAGAAAACTGAGGTACCAGTGTACCAAACCACAAGTGTGATTGTACACTTAAGAGTCTCAAATTAACATAATATGCGTGTTTTTGTGACGCTTCAAGATTGCGCTAAACACAACTCTTACCGTGCTGTTACATATCCTTACTAGCCTAAATTGTAGTATGCCTGATATGGGAAAAGCAGCTGTCCCTTCTCCCCGGTCGCTCGCTCTCCCCGCAGCCTGACCTCATCCATCGTGCTGGCTCAGCTGCCCCCCACCACCACCCACTGACCCCAGAGTTGTCGGTGTGAGCCAGTGTTTACTGGGGGACGGGAGCACTGCTAAACACGACGTCAAAGGAGTGTAGGTGTCTGTCGGGGCAGCCTGATGCATCGTCTGAGAGTGATTTTAAGACGGGATAAAGGAAACATTGCTGTAGACATGACATGTTTTGTTAAGGGTCAACTTTTACGGGAGGGGGAGATGTTTACAGGAGGCAGCTTCCTCCCTCTGTGACATATTTGACTGCACAAGTATACTTGCGTTAGCTGCACTTTGAGCATATTTCATCAACATGGAACATAGTCGATAAATTAGGTGTGTTTGACAGATTAAATGCGTCCCTTTTTCTCACGTCACACGTCCTAGCGCCTTAAAGGGACAGTGTTGCTTTATATTGTTTAAGGCACCATCGGATGGATGTATGTTGTCATATTGCATTGCAGTAAGTTTAATACTTGAACTGAGAGAACATACTAAATTCTTACTTGCAAACTTGCAAAATAAAATCCTATTTTTTTTCTGTGAAAACTATTTTTTATTACGATTTCGATTTATTTGGTACAAACTACACAAGTCAACAGAGGGGACGTCGTCATGGTATTTGTCATGGCTAATAAAACGGCTAAAGAAATGTACAGATATTTAACAACAAATCTTTGCTCATTATTTGTATCAATATTTCAGCTTTTTGTCATTACATTATACCTTTTTAGCAAATTTTATTTTATTTTAGATGCGTTAGCTTTCAGTCTGTATCAGCTGCATTCACATACAGACCACGCCCCCTCGACTGATCGAATGAAAGAAAAACGGCTTCAACTCAGTGAGAGTCTGCAAAATGTCTTTATGGAGCCATGTTTCTATGAACACCATCACATTTTATCCCCTGTACTCGAAACAAAACTTTGCTCCTCCATTTTCTATCTTTAACAATCGGACATCGGTGTATAGCAGGCAGTGGCAGTTTTTCCTCTTCGCAGGCATGGTGCCTTATTTCCCATTTTATTTTTCCTTTGCCCAGGGATCGGCAACCCAAAATGTTAAAAGAGCCATATTGGATCAAAAAATTAATAATATATCTGGAGCCTCAAAAAATTTAAAGCCTTATATAAGTTTTATAATGAAGGCAACACATGATGTTGAAATGTATTATTTAATTCTACACATTTTTGTAACATACATTAGTAAAATGGAAACATCAGGCTGTCTTCTTCTCGTGGGTTTATTACATTATTTGCAAGCTGGGTAAAGTTTGCTGTGTATTATGGCACGCAACTACCAGAAATGCAGCCTATATTACATACAGTTAATGTGTCATGAGCCATGTAAATATAAATTAAATACACAGAGGACAGAAGTAAAGGAAATTAAATTAGTTTAAATATTCCTACAAACGAGGTATACTTATGCAATATGTATTGTTTGAATGTGCTCAAAAAGTACTTATACAGTGAAATCTTTTGACCAAGTAATTTTTTTTAATGATTACAGTGTTTCCCACAGGACAGGCATCTATTTGTGGTGGTGTGGTCGGCGGGCGGGCGGGGTGGGGGGGTGGATGGCGCGGCGGCAGCGGCGATGACCAAGAAGAACGCGGAGTTGGAATATAATTACAACATTTTATGTACATATTTATATACAGATTTGAACAATTAGTGATTCACTGAAATATATTTATTAATTGTGGTTCTTACAAAAAATATATCTTATAAAATATAAAAGCTAAAATGTCTCTTAAAGCTCTGCCCCTTTAATTAGTGAATACTAAATAATTTAACTTTAGCCTACTACTACAACCATATTATTTACCAGCAACATGAAGTGAAACAGAGGCAGAGGTGTCCTGCCACAGTCAGTCAACCTCCTCCTCCTCCTCCTGCTGCTGCTGCTGAACAGGTCGCACCTGTGGTCCGAACTGTAGGCCTACCTCCTCTCCAAGTCCAGCCCTTTTCGGTCGTTGAAAATATTTTTCTATACTCATCTGTGTGAAGGAGTGAACATCCAACATTAGAATTTATTACTAACGAGCAGAAGCGCTCTATGTACAGTGCCGTCTAACCTTAAGCGGTAGCAGCTCAACACATGCAGGGTTCAACGTTAAGGTTTTTTCTACTTGCCTGACTTCTCAAATCTACTTGCCCCAATATTTGTACTTGTCCTGCCTAGGTTTTTTTCTGGCTGTGTAGTGCTCATGGCTTATATCTTAATAGAATCCTTCCCGTTGACTATTTACAACACTACACAGTATTTATTATTATTATAATTATTATCTATAATTGCATTTAAATGGCATTGCATACATGTAAAATTAAATGCTATTTCACATTATTTGACCAGTAGCAGTTACACTCATCTGAACAGGTCAGCCACCTGTTTAAAGCCCAATCACAGTTGAAATCTTGAAATAAATGGTCTTTAATGGCCAAAACATTAACCTGGACAACATTTTAACAGCTGGTTGGCTCAGATTTTATTATTTTCATTGCATTCACATGCTGCAGTGGACAGTGGACAATTTAGCTTCAGTCCATGTGTGTTTATTGACAACATGGTTATAACCTGGACACGTTAGCTCGTCGGTATTGTAACACGTGACTGTTACTATGAGTGTCTGCCCCGGGCCACGAGTCAAACAGCGGCGGTGTTAATGAAGCAGCGTCAGGCTGCTCACCGTCAGTGAAACGCTCGGTGAAATCACGGATTAACGTTAAATATATGACGAGCCGCGAGCGATGCAGCTATAACCTATCTACTAGTGATGGGTTGATGAGGCGTCATGAAGCGTTTTGACACATTGCAAAACTGTATTGATACTGTGTCGATACTGTGTCACTAAATACTGACATCTGCTGGACATTAAACATCCCTACAGGCAACCTATGGACCGACTCAACTGACACTGATTTTATGACCTAGTACAGTGGTTCTCAAATGGGGCTACGCGAACCCCTGGGGGTACTTGAAGGTATGCCAAGGGGTATGTGAGATTTTTTTTAAATATTCTAAAAATAGCAACAATTCAAAAATCCTTTATATATTTATTGAATAATACTTCAACAAAATATGAATGTAAGTTCATAAACTCAGTGAAGCACAAGCTCAGGTTTGTCACTAAAATGTCTGTCAAAAAGAACTGTGAAAAGAAATGTAACTATGCAATATTCAGTGTTGACAGCTAGATTTTTTGTGGACATGTTCCATAAATATTGATGTTAAAGATTTATTTTTTTTGTGAAGAAATGTTTAGAATTAAGTTCATGAATCCAGATGGATCTCTAATACAATCCCCAAAGAGGGCACTTTAAGTTGATTATTACTTCTAGGTGTAGAAATCTTTATTTATAATTGAATCACTTGTTTATTTTTCAACAAGTTTTTAGTTATTTTTATATCTTTTTTTTCCAAATAGTTCAAGAAAGACCACTACAAATGAGCAATATTTTGCACTGTTATACAATTTAATAAATCAGAAACTGATGACATAGTGCTGTATTTTACTTCTTTATCTTTTTTTTTTCAACCAAAAATGCTTTGCTCTGATTAGGGGGTACTTGAATTTAAAAAAAAATCACAGGGGGTACATTGCTGAAAAAAGGTTGAGAACCACTGACCTAGTATATACAATAATATAAACCAAGTCATTGTATTTCATTTAGGATTATTTCATAACTTCATTTAAATAAAATTATATTTTTTGTCTTTTTTAGATACAGTCAATAAATAATGTGAACATGTATCATAACATGGAAATCTAAGAGAACGTGTTGTGAATGAGGATGCTTGTGGACCTGGAAATTATTATTTATTTATTTTTACACATTTTTATTTAAAAAAAAACAGTTTTTCCAACGTATTCAATTTTAGACGCTTTCTCTTCTTAGTTATTATTTCTCCGGCTGTAGAAAAAAGCCGCTCACAGGGCACAGAGGAGGCGTCCGTGCGACACAGTTCGCGTATCGGTCACGTGACTTTCTAAAAGCCGTACGCGCACCGACACAGGGTTTCGCTCTATGAGCTCGACGCATGCGCCGATGCATCGGTGTTGCCGGACCCATCACTACTATCTACCTATAACACCTGTAAAAATGAAGCAATGCTACCACGCTAGCAAGCGTTAGCTCGCCGGCTATGAGCCACCAAGCTGCTAACTGTCGCCAAAAGGCACCATTTAAGTTTTTTTCCCCATGGCATCCTGGATCAAGGCTTTCAGCAGCTTTTGGACGTTTGAGGTAGAAACGTAGGAAGCGCCATCATTATGAAAAGTAGCCGGCGAGTATTTTGATTCCGTCCGTCTATCGGTCCCTCTTCTTCTTCTTCTTCTTCTTCTTCTTTTTCTTCTTCTTCTGGCCCACCAGGTGAATTAAGTGCTATTGCATAGTGCATAGTAGGCTACCGCCACCTACTGCACCTGAGGTGTAACTACAAGCAACATTCACAGACAGTCCCATTGCTTTTATGAGCGGTCGACCGAGTCAAAAGCCGAAAAATCCATTTGTGGCGGACGTAATTCTTTCGTGGCGGGCCGCCACAAATAAATGAATGTGTGGGAAACACTGGATTAAGGTCACACTGTTAGAAAAAACACTATTTTGCATGTTTTGTGTTTTTTATGCTTCACTGATAGTGTTTTGGTATTAGTATTTTATGTGTTTTAATGGCCAAGTTTTTATTGTTTTAAATAGTGGTTTGTATTGTACCAGTCTAAGATTTGTTTAAATTAAAAGTGCGTAACAAATGAATCTATTATTATTTCTGAATATCTTAATTGCTCAGACAGAAATGTGTTTATATAAGTTTAGATTTGGGTATGTTGTTTCTTAATGGGGAAAGATAAAGTGTCTTGTTTTTATAGTTGCATTTAAGTTAGCAAGCTGACGCCAGTCAGTCCATTAGTTTGTTAAATTGCAGTTATCAGTCACTGTTTTTCGATCATTTAAAACTGAAATACAGTCAATAGTTTTAACATGGTTATCATTATTAGCGTATATCGTTACATCTCTATGTTAAAAAAATGAAAATGGTCTTAGGCCACACTTTGAACATCCCTTGTTTACATATTTCATAGGTGTTGCCAAATGAAGTAAGAGTGTCTCTCAACTGTGTCAAGTTCTTAGCACGTACGGAAGTGATAAAAGTTGGGTCGGCAGGAGATTTTCTGTGTGTTGGTACTTGGAGAATAACTACTTTACCCAGAATTTTCAACGGTAGAACAAAATCGGAAGTATAGACGATAGTACCAGCGGCGATATGAGCGAGGAGCAAGTACCAGTATCCTGCAGGGTTGTAAACGAAGCGTTCCTGTTGCTGCCTGAAGGCTTCTAATCTATGGAGTTATTAAAACAAGCAACATTACATTCTGCACGTTTTGTACACGGTTGTATGCATGCTTTCCAAGCTTTATGGAGGATCACCGCTAATGAGGCAAATATGTCCGGAGAGGAAGTTCAGCAGCTTAAGACAAATTCAAATTTCCCCACTGGCTAAGCTAAAACTTTTGTTATGTAGGGCTGAACAAATCATCTAATTTTAATCTCGATTTCGATTTTGGCTTTTCACAAGCATAAAAAAATAATAACCAAAAACAAACTATTAATGGACCGTGCAATCCATCCATCCATTTTCTACCGCTTGTCCCATTTGGGGTAACGGGGGTGCTAGAGCCTGTTCCAGCTGCATTCGGGCGGAAGGCGGGGTACACCCTGGACAAGTCGCAACCTCAGCACAGGGCCAACACAGATAGACAGACAACATTCACACTCACATTCACACACTAGGGCCAATTTAGTGTTGCCAATCAACCTATCCCCGGTTGCATGTCTTTGGAGGTGGGAGGAAGCCGGAGTACCCGGAGGGAACCCACGCAGTCACGGGGAGAACATGCAAACTCCACACAGAAAAATCCCGAGCCTGGGATTGAACTCAGAACCTTCATATTGTGAGACACATGCACTAACCCTTGTTCAACCGTGCAATGTGCATGCAAATTTTCCTGAGCTGGTATTGGTGAAACGGATGAGTTAGCATATGAGTGGAAAAAATATCATGTCTACTAGAAGTGTGGGATCTCACCATGGTTGCTACTTTTTATTTGCCACAGCGCTAGTATGCCTATTCAATAATCACTAAACTCAACAAAAAAGTAAGACCATTTCCGCATTCACGTAACTGTGGAAGGAATCAAAGAATTAGCCAATTAAGCGGAATCTGCTGTTAAACGCATGTCTGCATGCAAGTGTCTTCCTCAACATTTCATGTTGAGACTGGTCTATCCTGTTTTTCATTGCATGTTTAAGGAAGAGCATTCCTCAGGGGAAAGCTCTGCTATGTACTCCCCTCTACTTTCCCAGTAGACTTTAAACGCTGCAACACAACCACTTGTCTATGCTACTTCCTGGTGACACAGTTAGGAGTTAGGTTGTTCTGAATTTTCACCATGCCACATTTGCTTTATCAGTAATATGACCTTCTTCGTTATTTAGAAATACAGCAATAGTAAATGTTCAAACTAAAAAAGAGTTGGCAAAATATACAGTATGTCACATACTGTAAGTGCAGAGAAGTGTTGCTGCTGTTAAAATTCATAAATTTCATCTTTGATGCGAGCAAAAGACAAAACTTGGCAAGAAGACACTGACATCCCGACTAGGTAGCATAAACAAGAAAGCTGAACTGTGGTTTATAAGAAGTCTTGACCACTTTAAAAACAAACATCTGCAAACAAATTCAAATGTGACCAAAAAAGGACATAGAGTTTGCTCGGTTAAAATACACAGGCCAAGTTTATACACATTAGCTTTACACCATCAATAACAAAAACATGTTATGAGTAAACACAAACAGCGAAAGCGACATATTGTTTTTTTCATCTTTGAAAATACTCTCATGACAAGACGAGTGCTGGACTGGAAATGAACTTGTGTCAATAGTATGTGGATGATCCGCTAATACAAAGTCATCTAATTCAAGATGCTAAATCGGTTTAGCTAACTTTTGTTCTATTGAGGGAGTTATGGGCCTAATAATTGATTCAGTTATTCTTAAGAATTTGGTAGATTGTGTGCAGGGAATTGTCTTTTAAAGCAACTGCTTGGCTACAACCAGCAGAGGTGCTGTCGCTTGACTCTCAACTCTAGTATGTGTTTTGAAAATTGTCTAAACTTGTGTGAACAAATGTGACCGAGCCACTTGTATGTGTGTGTATTTCAGAGTGAACAGCAGTTGGACTGTGCCCTGGACCTGATGAGGCGTCTGCCTCCCCAGCAGATTGAAAAGAACCTGAGTGACCTCATTGACCTGGTGAGTTGGAGTCCGACTGGGGTGGTCTTGTCCGATGTTGCATTCGAAACACACCAATACCTAGCCGCTTTGCTCCAAGTGTAACAAAAGTAACTGTTGTTGGTTATATTGCACTCTAGGACTGCAGCTAACAATCATTTTAGTAATTTAACTGAATGTGGCGCACTGCCATTAAAAATCCATCGCTGCCACACCTTGGAAATAAAGTTTTTTTATGTATAAACAAATTAAAGTAATATAATGTATTGCAGCCTCCAGAAGAAGTCTGACAATATTTTTACCCTATATTGCCAATCTTATGATAACAACTGGCACAATTCCAACAGGTTTTACTTCCCGTGCAAACACTTTCGCCTTGGTGCTTCCCCAGACACACAGCAACACTTGTTCATTCTCCACCCGTCCGCTTTCAGGCACGGACTGTGATCATTGGAAAAATTAACATTAAATCAAAACCACATGAACATAAAACAATACCACAAGCAGATCGTTACAATATAAATTTATATATATATATATATATATATATATATATATATATATATATATATATATATATATATATACATATATATATATAGTCTATTATTTGCGCACTATTGACTAGTTATGCACCGAAAAAGGACTTTGATCACCGAAAACAGCACCGCTGAAATTGGATGGTGTGATGTAAACAAGAGGCACGCGATTGTCCGGAGCGTAGTTAGCATGTCTGGAATGTGGACAAACTTTAATATATCCCAGATGTACCTGTTGACAGCCATCTACAAAATGCAATATTAAGATGACAGTGGTGGCTTTTAAGAAGAAGTCCAACTAGAGCAGCAGCACGAAGCAAGTGTGACTTCATGCTCGCTGCAGCTCGTGTCTTTCGTCGCGGACATCTTGGGACAGAAGTAGAGTCTCTAAACACAAGTACATTCTATAACAACACTAGATAAAGATGCAAAATTTGTTGCTAGTTGAGTGTAATAAAAAAGTCACTAAAAGTCTCAGACACTTGAAAAATTCCCAACAAAGTACATTGTACAATAAGCAGCAACAATTTAAAATATGTTGATACTAATTATTTCACAATTAAAAAAAAAATGTTTGTATACATTTTTTGAGCCTTTTTAAAGAAAAACAATATCATAGCAAATTATGTAATGACGTCAAGGTCAGCATGGCCCTACCACGCCCCTAACCATGCCCCCACCGCCACATGTATCTTGGCAAAGTTAAAGTTAAAGTACCAATGATTGTCACACACACACTAGGTGTAGTGAAATTTGTCCTCTGCATTTGACCCATCCCCTTGTTCACCCCCTGGGAGGTGAGGGGAGCAGTGGGCAGCAGCGGTGCCGCGCCCGGGAATCATTTTGGTGATTTAACCCCCAATTCCAACCCTTGATGCTGAGTGCCAAGCAGGGAGGTAATGGGTCCCATTTTTATAGTCTTTGGTATGACTCGGCCGGGGTTTGAACTCACAACCTATCGATCTCAGGGCGGACACTCTAACCACTATGCCACTGAGTAGGTCAATCTAGGGAAAACACTGAATCTATTGATTCATTTATTCGATTAATCGGATAATCGAAGAAAACACACATTCTAGCCCAGGGGTGCTCATTACGTCGATCGCGATCTACCGGTCGATCTCGGAGGGTGTGTCAGTCGATCACCAGCCAGGCATTAAAAAAATAGTCCTAAAAATGAGCGATCATAAATCTTCACTATGACGTCACTTTCGTCACTTGATTGACATTCACGGCACCCGAGGGTCTTCTGAGATGACGCTGGCTGCTGCCAGCTCATTAAAATTACCGACTGGAAGGCGAGAAACACTTTATTTCAACAGACTCTGGCGCCGTACCTGTCGTCAAAACTCCAAAGACCGACTGCGCTGTTGCACAATAAAAGCTCTGCTTCATCCTGCCTGCGCTACCAAAATAAGAGTCTCAGAAAGCTGGCGTGCACAAGCTAGCAAGCTACGGAGTTTGCCGACAATGTATTTCTTGTAAAGTGTATACAAAGGAGTACGGAAGCTGGACAAATAAGATGCCAAAAACCAACCACTCTCATGTGGTATTGGACAGAAAGGAGGACTTTTTTTCTCCTCCATTCGAAAATGCGGACGTTATCATCACCACTGTCTGATTCCAATCAATGCAAGTCATCACAATCAGGTAATACACCAACTTATATTCTTGTCGTCATGAAAGAAAGGAATCTATATGTGTTAAACATGCTTGTATTATCTTTAACCACCTTTAACTTGTTAACAATATTAACTATATGCTTGTATTATCTTTAACCACCTTTAAGTTGTTAACATTATTAACTATATGTGTTAAACATGCTTGTTTTATCTTTAACCACCTTTAAGTTGTTAACAATATTAACTATTTGTGTTAAACATGCTTGCATTATCTTTAAACACCTTTAACTTGTTAACAATATTAACTATATGTATTAAACATACTTGTATTATCATTAAACACCTTTAATGTATTAACAATATTAACTATATGTGTTAAACATGCTTGCATTATCATTAAACACCTTTAACTTGTTAACAAAAACATATATTTCATAAATACCGTAAGTAAATATAAATTATATATATGAATGAGGTAGATCCCCACGACTTGATCAATTGAAAAGTAGCTCACCTGCAGAAAAAGTGTGAGCACCCCTGTTCTAGCCTAATTGCGACTTTTAGGGAAATTAGTTGAAAAAAGGGCTTTTAACCTTCGTCTTGTGTTAGGGTCGGTACCAACCCGTTTTAGTTTTTAAATGCATAAAAGAACCACATAAATTAATTTTTTTGCATCAAGGCTTAAAGGACTTTGTCAGGAACCTATATTTCAACAAAATAAAACAGTTTTTGTTTTTTTCACTAAATTATAAAATGTTCTGGTTGAAATTATGACCTTGGTGTTGTTAGGGTCGGTTTCGACCCAGTTATAAAAATAAGATTATAAAGCAATAATTAGAGGCAAAACTGAACACACTGACAGCCAGCTCCTCTCCCAATAATGTGAGCTTTAGGAGATTCTCATTTTACCTTGTCATCTAGTACAAAAACAAACAAAGACGGGTTTGTGAGGTCAATTCAGTATAGAGTTGGTGACTTGCAGAGTGCACATCTCCAATTTGCAGCATGCAAAAATGAAAAAAAGATTTACAATGAGAGAAATTCTGGATAATATTTTTGGTGTAAATGAGGGAGAGGACACAGAGCAGCATAGTGATACGGATGAACAGGTTTCTGAGGAGGAGCATCATTCAGAAGACACGCATCTGATGAGTCTGCTTGGCACTCAGCATCAAGGGTTGGAATTAAAGTAGCAATGATTGTCACACACACACTAGGTGTGGCGAAATTATTCTCTGCTTTTGACCCATCACCCTTGATGACCCCCTGGGAGGTGAGGGGAGCAGTGGGCAGCAGCGGTGGCCGCGCCCGGGAATCATTTTTGGTGATTTAACCCCCGATTCCAAGCCTTGATGCTGAGTGCCAAGCAGGGAGGTAATGGCTCCCATTTTTATAGTCTGTGGTATGACTCGGCCGGGATTTGAACTCACAACCTACTGATCTCAGGGCGGACACTCTAACCACTAGGCCACTGAGTAGGTCTGGGGGTTAAATTGGGGATTAAATCACCAAAAATGATTCCCGGGCGCGGCACCGCTGCTACCCACTGCTCCCCGCACCTCCCAGGGGGTGAACAAGGTGATGGGTCAAATGCAGAGGACAAATTTCACCACACCTAGTGTGTGTGTGACAATCATTGCTACTTTAACTTAACTTAACTTGATTTGCTGTTGTTTGTTTGACCTTGCATATCTATATTTTGTGTTATGACTTGTTCTGCTTTTCATTTTGTGTTTGTCTTAAAGTTCTGTTGCTGAAAAAAATACTTTTTAGCCTTTTTCTTGAAGTAAATATATATGGGTCGAAATTGACCCGTAACACCATAGATGTTACTTTAGTTAAAATTATTAAAATGAAAAAATAAATTAAACACATTTATTTAAGAGATGTGTTCTAATACCCCTCAGTTATAGTCAGGTAACACAACAACCTTTTATTTATTTATACGATTCTCTTGAGATTCATTTTACAGTTTTTTTAATTGAAATCTAGGGGTATACTGACAAAAAAAAGGCCCAATGGCCCACACCAATAATATTAAAACCAATATTTTCATGGATAAGGAAGCCTAACAGGGTAACCAAGAGATGAGAAACAAATTGGATGATAGATAATTGTTTTTAGTGTATTTTACAGCTGATTTAAGACATGGGTCAAAACCGACCCGTTAACATAAGAGATGGTAACAGAAAGCTAACACAAGAGGAAGGTTAAAATGAAATATTGTGTAGTGATTTTGTTTTGAAATAATACATACGTGTTTCATCATTGCTCACTCTGGCGAGCTCACAACTTTTTCAACATGTTGTGGAAACAGTGTTACGATTAGATGCGGGGATAAAGAATTCTTGGAATTGGTCGTTGTTAGAAAAAGAAGTCAACGGATGCCCGCTTTAATTTTCAAGCACAAGATCCACGGAAAGCACTTGGCAGTTTTTGCAATGGGTAAGTGATCAACTATGGTTGTCATTGAAACTGCGTTGGGAGTGTAGCAAACATGCAGAGAAGAAAATATTTGAGAAAAGAAAACTGCAAACTGCCTTGTGAGACATTTTCATAAGGTACTACTAGGCCTGGGCAAAATGGTCTAAAAAATTAAATCTCAGATGTTTTCACAATAAATTTGATTAACGATTTTTTTCCCCAATTTTTTAAAGAAGCCATTAAGTACAAATTACAGATAATTCAAAACCTTTGTTTCTTTGATCAAAAACTAGTAGATTGAAATGACACTGCATACATTGCATCTTACTCTTAGCAAAATTATAATTTGAAGAATGTTTTTCTTTTCATACCAGATAAAAATGTTACTTTTTATGGAATTATTTTAATAGAACTAAATCAAGAGCTTCCTCTAGAAAGCTATACTTATTTCTTGAATACAATACTTCTCTTCACAAAAATGTAGCATTGCACATTGCATGCAAACACATACCGTAATTATCTCCAACATTGAGATTAATCAAATGAAAAGTTAAAACTTCTGTGTTGAATAAAATACTTCTGTAAATACAACTTTAGTATTATACATTAGGGCTGTAACTAACGATTATTTTGATAGTCGATTAGTCAACGATTTTCTTAACGATTAGTCGACTAATCAGATAACAAAACGTACACATATTTAATGGCTCTAATTTTTCCATATACTTCTAAATGCAGCTTAAGTTATTTTAGGTATGTGCTTACGAACAACAAAGATGACTAGTTCATTCATTAAATATTTATTTATACTGTAACTTTGCTGCTCATTCAGCTGTAACAAAAATGTAAATGACTAATAAAAAGTTGTCGATTTAAAAGAAAGGATAGGCAAAGTGCTAAAAAAACAACTAATCTTGTTTATGTATTCAATAAAACAGTTAAAATAGCAGCAATTGAAATAAACAACGGCAGCCGACTTGGGTGGGGTGGCCTGGGGCGGGCCGAGCCGTGTTCTCCGGGGGTGGGGTGGTGGGCTCGTGGGGGCCCGGTTGCTGGTGGGGCAGGGGCAGTCTTCCCGTCCGGTAGCGGAGAGTCTCTGGGCCCCCCCCCCCCCGGGCGGGGCGTCCCGCCTTTCTGCCCGTGTGGGGGTCTCTCGCTGGCTTGAGGTCTGGGGGTCCCCTGCTTCTCTCGTGCCTTGTCCTCTACCGGGCGCGTCTGTCTGCGGCCTGCTGCTGGCTCTTACGGGCGGCACGGTGGGCTGTGGGGTTCCTGTCGCTGGCCGGCCTAGCTGCGTGGGGCCGGTGGACCCTGGTTTCCTGGGAGCCACACCTGCTGTTTGTGTGTTGGGCTCTCTGGGTGGCTGGGGCCGTACTCTGGCTCCCACACACACTGGGAGTCAAATATATTGTACATACAAATATACATATACTCACATACATACATAGGTACCTACGCTCCCACATACATACACAAATACAGTACATACCTACATACTCAAAGTTCGTACATCCACACTCACTGTACAAACATACATATACACATACTGTACATATACATTCACTGTACAGACACATATACACATTCTGTACATATACAAGTACATATACATACATACACTCGTGCACATAATCACGTTTCATCAAACATATTAACGTTGTTGCTCTAGGAGAAACTGGGTAACACATGGCACACTGACAAAGCTTAACCTGTTGTTACTATAACAATCTACAAGGTTAATATAGGTTGCTTCTCTTTCTTCCCCTCTATTTTTCTGCATTCTTTTGTATCTCTAGTTATCATTACATATATGTATTGTTGCATTTGAACAACTGTATTGTTGATAATAGCGGTAAATTATTGGTATTGTTAATTATCAATAGCGCTATTTTTATTGGTATTTGTATTGCTCCATTTGTAGTGTAATAATGCTCATTGTCATTTCTGTATTATTATTTATTTCGCTAACTGCTTATTTGCTAGCACTTTTACCATCATATTTGTACATGTCGTATTTGCTGATGTTGCTCTACTGTTGTTGTTGTGTTTGCAGTTGTTGTTTTTGTCTCTCTGTCTAATCCGCCTCTTGTCCCCACAATTTCCCCCTCTGTCTTCCTTTTTTTCTCTTTCCATCCCCTCCTGCTCTGGCCCGGCTGCACAAAATGATGATATAAATACATTTAATAAAGTCAAATACAAATAAGGCAACAAGAGAAGTATCTTACACTTCTCTTTTGTAAAGTAAATCTGAACAGCCGATATCGGCATCTACATCAACTATATGATTTGCCTGAGAAGCTGGACAGAACAAAAAAAAAAAGAAATAAACACCAAAACACAAATTCTAACTTCCTCAACAAGAAAAGCATTTTGTGATGTTTAAAAAGCTGCACACTGGTATATTGACTATTGATTGACTCTTGGCAGTTTTAGCACTCTAATGACTCAATGTGTAGAATTATATCCTTGATTAATTATTAAAATGTTGGCTATTTAATAGATTGTATGTTAAATCTTATAATATCTCCGCATTGGTGCCTGTCTGTGTCTCTGCGTGTGTTTAAAGCTTTTGTTAAGCATTTGTTAAAGTGCCTTTTTTGACGGCATTGCAGTAGACTATGTGTAGCATTCTATATTTGATTAATACTTAAAATGTTGGCTGTTTAATAGATTGTATGTTTATTCTTATGATACATCCGCATTGGTGACTGTAGGTCTCTCTCTGTGTGTTTGTTAAAGTGCCTTTGTTTTTGGCATTGCAAATTGACGCCGCTTTAAAACGTACTTGAATTGATGTAGACAAAGTGTAGCCCGCTGAGTTTGGCTAAAATTATAGTTATTTTTCAAACAACTTCGTATCACTCTTGTTCGCTAGCTAGCAAGGTAGAAGCTAACACTCTTACCGAGGTTGTCCAACATCATGTCTCCACTTTAAATATTCGCGTATCACAGATGTACTGCCATAAAAACAAGGTCCGCTTTGCAAAATGAGCAAAGTATTCATGTTTTTAACAAGAATAAGAGGAAAGATCCTCAAACTTTACATGCTATCACTGTTGTTGTTTTTGAAAGTGACCCACTTTCGCCCGGAGAAAAACAAGTGATGACGTCACGACTATTGTCGACAAATATAGTTGTCGGTGACAAATTTTATTGTTGACATTTGTCGACTTAGTCGACTAATCGTTGCAGCTCTATTGAACGTTGTGTGCAAATAATGGACTATATTTTGTTTCAGTAAGTGGATAAACACAGGCTTTTTCATTCACACATCTCGGCAATGTGCAGAGCAACTGCTTTAGTGTTCGTTCTTCCACTTTGCTTCTTTCTCATCATACATAGTGGTATCATACATACCTGGTGTAAATGTTTCACCACAGTAAGAGGATTTTTAGTTTGTTTGTTGTTGCGGTCTTGTTCGCCTCGTAAACACTTTTTCCCACACTTGACTGGAGGTTTCGGTTTCAGATGCGAGAATTAAGTTTTTTGTTTTGCTACCTTTTTTAAATGAACTTTGCAGCGTACAGTCATTTCTTTCACACCTGTTACCGCAAAACCAAAGATCTGACACCACTCTTTGGT
This sequence comes from Nerophis lumbriciformis, assembly GCF_033978685.3. Lineage (NCBI taxonomy): Eukaryota > Metazoa > Chordata > Actinopteri > Syngnathiformes > Syngnathidae > Nerophis > Nerophis lumbriciformis. The sequence continues at coordinate 19,748,675 of NC_084585.2, forward strand.
GTTAGCGTTAGCATTAGCCATGTTTTGCTACAGTAGATGGGGTCGCTAAGGAAGTAAGGGAACGGCGCAAGCTACGGAAACTTCTGAGGGGCAAAAAGTATGCCAAGGCAAGAGGGGAATTTTCTATTTTTTTAATTGTCTGTAACATAAAACTCAAATCTATAAAATCGATATATCGGCAAGGCCTAGTTACTACTCGTAGTAAGTAATAATATGGCATATTTCTGTTGACAAGTAGATATTATGTCTCATGTTTTTAATCATGATTTCTAATACTAAACCCACTAACTTGTACTAGATCTAGTGCTGCATGGCCAAAGTTGCCTTAAAACTTTGGCCATTTTATGGTAATCTTAATAAATCCAAGATTTATTGAGATTACTTGTAATAAAAACACAGTAGCAGACATCATGAATGCAATTTTACATTCATGACTTACTTAGTGACTCACTAAATCAACAAAATATTTGAGATTTTACAATTACAATATTTATCAAAATGATGTCATTATACTTAAATTTATTTGGAACTTGAATTTGGACAGCACGGTAGAACACGGGTTAGTGCATGTGCCTCACAATACGAAGGTCCTGAGTAGCCCTGGGCTCAGGATCTTTCTGTGTGGAGTTTGCATGTTCTCCCCGTGACTGCGTGGGTTCCTCCCACCGCCAAAAACATGCACCTGGGGATAGGTTGATTGGCAACACTAAATTGGCCCTAGTGTGTGAATGTGAGTGTGAATGTTGTCTGTCTATCTGTGTTGGCCCTGTGATGAGGTGGCGACTTGTCCAGGGTGTACGCCGCCTTCCGCCCAAATGCAACTGAGGTAGGCTCCAGCACTCCCCGCGACCCCAAAAGGGACAAGCAGTAGAAAATGGATGGATGGATGGAACTTCAACTTGATCTATAATACTTATATACACTATCATACTATACACACTATTTTCTTTAGATTGTATGTTTACAAAATGTTTCTATGTACGAATGTCTTCCAAAGCATCTTAAAATGGTAAAATGTCTTCAACTTCAGGGGGTGGTGACCATCAAAAGGGCCTCCTTGAGCACCAGCTAATATTTTTCAAATCCTCTTTTTTTTTTTTTTTACCTCACTGGGATCCCTGGTACAAGCGGATGAAATTAGTTTCCACCCTCGGGTGGCGCGGCTCACCCCTAATTATGACCACATTTAGATTAATCATGAAATGTATGTGATATATATATATATATATATATATATACCGGTGTGTATATATATATATACAAGCTCTTCTACCTTAAAGGGAAATTGCACTTTTTGGGCATTTTGCACATTGTTCACAATGTTATGAGAGATAAGAACACCTACGTCTTTTTTATTGCATTCTAATTTGTGATAATCGTCTGGTTCTTGGTGGCTAGCAGAGCAGCTAATGGAAGAAATCCATTCTGCCTCTAAATCACTGTAAAATGCATGCAAAAATTGCCAACAATACTTCATTTACATTCTGTAACCTGTATAATAACCAAGATGCTATAATAGAAACAGAAATTAAAATTAGATTAATTGTCCAGCCCTAATTTGTTGGCTCGGAGACTCATTGTGTTAAATTCAAAGGCAACAGCGCCTCCTTGCCACACCTGCTGGATTAAAGATGTTCTGCAAGTTCTCAAACTCGAGAAAATTTGTTTGACACTGAATGGTTGTCCTGTGAAGTTTCAGGAAGTTTAGGGTGGTTTCCTAAAACATGTAAAAGAGACTGATCTCAAATTTAACCTCGACTGAAAAGTAATTGAAAGGTAGATACTTAATGAGCCTTTTGTCTGATTTTGTGTATTGCTGTGTGTGTGTTGGGGACATTCAGGAGTGCAGTTGTCTGTGGCTTGGTGTCGATATTGGCCTGTACCTTTTCGGTTTCTTTCTTTAGAGTTTACTATTTTATTTATTTAACATTTTATATATATTATTTTTGTGGGTTACTTGTTTGGAGGAGAAAAACAACAACATTTAACCTGTATATTTTTGTACAAAATCCAATAAATTATTATATTGTCATTTATAAAAAAATGTAACTGTCGCCAGATGAACATGAACCAGTTATTAGATAATAAATAAAGAACCAAACAAAAATACTCTCATTTAGTATGATAAATTGAGTGAGAATGTACATGTAGTATGGACAAAAAGGTGGACAATTATTTTTAATTTATTCTTATTTTCAACTTAATTATTTTGTATGTGTTTTTCACCTTTCTTAACTTTTCTTTAAAAGCCTAACCAGGGACGAGGGCTCCAAATTAGGGATGTCCCAATCCATGTTTTTGCACTTCCGACCGATACCGATATTGTTTTTGCACTTCCGATCCGATACCGATACTGACCGATACCGATACTGACGGATACTGGCCTATCCGAGCATGTATTAAAGTTTAAAGTTATTTAGCCTACTTAGTTGTCAGAATCATGTTGAAAAGGGTTTTAGTACTCTTGATAACAACTAGCCAGCTGAATTAGGTGAGTTTGAATAACACACAATGGTTGGTAACAAGAAACTGACCTGTTTATTCAAGGATAAACACAAAATAGACAAAATTATACATGACAAACAGAAGTGGCATCATTGAAACTAGGGCTGGGCGATATGGCCTTTTTTTAATATTGCGATATTTTAAGGCCATATTGCGATACACGATATATATCTCGATATTTTGCCTTAGCCTTGAATGAACACTTGATGCATATAATCACATCAGTATGATGATTCTGTGTGTTTTGATTGATTGAGTGAGAGTTTTATTAGTAGGTTGCACAGTGAAGTACATATTCCGTACAATTGACCACTAAATGGTAACACCCGAATAAGTTGTTGATTCATGATACAGATATATACTATCATCATAATACAGTCATCACACAAGATAATCACATTTAATTATTTACATTATTTATAATCCAGGGTGTGGAGGGGGGCGCCGGATGTAAGTGTCAAAAAGACAGCCAAAAGAGTTTGATATGAGAATAAATCTAAAGTTAAAATATAGGGTAGAAATGCACCCATTTGCTGGAAATGTAGTTTTGATTTTCAAAATTTTCTTTCAAGACTTGCATGTCTACATTAAAACATTCTTCTTCATACTGCATTAGTATTTGCTACTTTTAAACTTTCATGCAGAGAAGGAAATCACAACTAAAACAATCACTATTTTTTCATACGGTGTTGATGTGGAAATGTTTGCCTCGGCATTTTTATGGTGTAGACGTGTGGCACCGAATGGAGATAAGCGTCTCGACAGACGTTACAATATTTGAACAATGATGACGAAAACTGTTTTCTCTGTCGTGTCCGTGTGTCGAAAATTGTTAAGCGCTTATTTTTTTATTTGATGTTGTGCGTGGCATAGATTTGCCGTGCGCAGAGGACGTTTGAGCAGTGCGTAGAGGGAACGTTGGTCACACGGCTGCGCTAGCATCACAGCTAACGTTAGCCATGCTGCTACCTCTCTGCTCGGGGAGGACATATACGTATGTGACGAAGGTGCGCTTGCTGTCTGTGAGAGGGAGACACAGAAAAGAGTGAGAAGAGCCTGTCTTGTAATGCCAGCAGCTAAAAGCAACTGCGTGAGAATCCACAGACCTGTGGATGTGTTGAAGGTGTGCTGGAAAATGCGGAACGGAAATTAGGGAGCAGCAGAAAAGTGGAATGTATTATTTAAATCGGTGCGTTGGAAAACACGGACCGGAGTTTTTTTTTTTAAACTGGATCTGGATCGGCATTTTCCCATGCCTTGCCGATACGCATTTTTTGGCAAATATCGGCGGCCGATCCGATCCAAATATCGGATCGGGACATCCCTAGTCCAAATTAGCCTGCGGCTATAAGTCGTATGTACTGTACTTCAACATTGGTACCTATGAGTAGCAATGTTTAATTGTACTGTCCCTGTCAAATAAATAATTTCAACAATTTAACACATACACCTTTGAAAATGGATTTTATTGGTTGTTTAATATTTGGCCAAACAACTGGTTAGCGTTTAAATACAAAGCGTAGATGCTAACATGTCCTCACATATGTTTGAATAAAACATATATATTATTTTCATAATTGTCCGTCCTTAGTGTAATTCGAACTGACGGCGCTGCGGCCCGGATCAGCTAACCGGTCGGTAATGTTTTTTAATGGTATGTTTCGCTGATTCGGTCCGCCTTTTTTTTCTTTGCACTAATTTTCTCAGTTCCAGTTGATGTGCAGGATTGTGTCGATCTGTGGACAATAATTTCTTCAATTTAAAGCATAAGAAAAACAGAGAGACGGCCCATACCTCTAAATACTCGTAAGTTGAGGTACCACTGTCATTATTAATTAAAAAATAAAACAAAATAAACAGATTCAAGAATAAATACGTAAATAGGAGTAAGAATCTGAATCTATATTTTGTGCCGTGATGAGGGTAAAACAAAGGAAGTGTTACAAATCATGGTACACCAAAACAACCCATCATAAGAACTTTTTTTTACCCCAGGCGATCGCTCTGATAAAAGCTGGGAAACAACTCTGGAAATTATGTCACTGATGTACTAACTCGTGTTCACATCATCTTTTTTTGCTCTAATCACCACTGCACTAATTTCTTTTTAGCCTTACACATAATTGGTATCTAAGCACTTGTTTGTTTTTAGTTATTGATATTTATTGTTTACATTGAACAAAGAAAGCACAGTATATCAAGTCAAATTCCTTGTGTGTTAAACATACCTGGCCAATAAAGCTGATTTTGAAAAATAAAAAGAGGACCCCAAACATAAAGAATTTACTATTTTACCATCATTTATTGAAAGTGCTTGATGCTTTTTACCAGAGCACTTACTGCTGATTCAAACAAACACATCTAAATCAAGTATTCGTGCCTGTGTAATTGCACTTACACCCCCCCACTTGCTCGTTTTCCGCCTCTATCTCATTTTTGACTTCACACACTTCCTTGTGTACGGTAGTTAGTGATTATTAGCCATGCTGTCAATCACCTTTGTGTGCCAACATAGCTGTCTGGCACTATGCCGGCTCCATCTCTTGTTGTTTTACTTACCTTTCCTTCACTGCCCTTTTCTTGTCACACACAGCCTACTTCGAGATGTATGCGCAGTGAGGGAATGTGGGATCCTTTTAACGTAAAACAGGGCCTCTTTTGTGTTTGTGCAACGATGCAGTGGACATTGTGGGCCCATGTCAGTCTGTGAGAAGTCATTTGTACTCCCTTATCCTCAACATAGTTTCCTTCTGGTATTTTATTTCTCATCCGCCTATTAGGCAAGCTGGAATGTCAGCCATAAATAGAGGCGTTCTCTCATGCTCTGTAATCTTGTTGCTTGAGTTTGACTTTATAATCGTCATTTTGTCTTTGTAAACAAAAACACTGCTGAGTTGTTTCTCCTTGTCTTCGTGTCCAGGTGCCCAGCCTGTGTGAGGACCTTCTCTCCTCTGTGGACCAGCCCCTGAAGATTGCCCAGGACAAGACAATGGGGAAAGACTATCTCCTCTGTGATTACAATCGGGATGGTGACTCCTACAGGTAGATTCTGTAATTGCGACCCGGGGTCAGGCGTAAAACAAGAACACTCTGAGTGCAAAATGACCTTAAAACGTATCTTGGAATCTGAGATATGTGCATGTGCATATGAGCATGTTGAGTGGGATTCTTGATGTTAAATGAAAATTCAGTCTTGTTTAGACATGAATTAGACTTGTGTGTATGGTGTAAAAGTACTGTATTGCTTCCCCTGTGTTCACAAGTTAGCTTTTTGTCATGACAGTATACCTTTTAGCTGTTTCTTTTTCTGCTGCTTTTTTTTTGTTTATTTTATTTTGGGGTGTCCCTATTAAATACTGGTCCAATATCAACAAAAAAAGCAAAATATTGCAGCTCACTTGTAAAATCTGCAAAATAAGCACTCCGATACAGGAAGTCACATTTATAAAAGGTAAACATGGTAGGCGATAGGCTACTAGGAGCTAGCAATTACAAAACAGTTAAGCACACACGCTTGTAGGGGTGTAACAATTCGTTTTAACGATTCACTCGTTATTTGTGGTTACCGATAAGATTCAGGGTTAATCTCATTTTGTTTTAGAGCGATAAGATCCGAAACAATTCAGTGAGTTGGAATCGATTCAGTAACATTTTCGCTGGTGTGTAGATGTCACGATGACTCACCTGCTGATGGCATCATATGGCGTCAAAAATAAAATATGTCCTCTTCACTTACCCTCAGTTTACATATAACGATGTGGAACATGTTAAATCCACACATTTTAGTGTTGGCGTCGCTGGGGAGAAATTTAATTTCCTCATCTGACAAGGAAAAGCATCTGAATGGCTCCACTTCGTAGTTAACCCCAAATATAAAACTTAGTAAAATATTTTAGTGTGCGTATACTGTACATATTTTAAGAACAACATTCAACAATACCGTGTAAATTTTGGTGGAAAAGTCGGATCTGGATACCCCTAATGAATGGTCTTTCTACAATTTGGTTGCTGAGTAAACGCATTACCGCAATAAACACTTCCTGTGCCTCACCAATTAATATGCACACCGTTGAGAATTAGCCACGCCTCAATTTCTGAACTGAACACTGTGTATTGACAAATCCAAGTATGAATACATGTACTATTACACCTTTACTCAGCGCTTTACACCTGTTGTGCTTCATGACACTTAAGATCACCATGGAGCAATAAGTACGACCCTCCTATTGATGACGGTGCCATGCCTTCATCTCGCTTGAGGAAGCTGGAGATCGACGCCAATAACGCCTTTGACCAGTACAGAGACCTGTGAGTGGCGCTGAAACAGTGTCGCGCATACACCCACCTATATACACACACACACACACACACACCTGTGTAATGACTGTTGATTTGTTGTTTTAGGTACTTTGAGGGTGGCGTGTCATCAGTGTACCTTTGGGATTTGGAGCATGGCTTTGCCGGAGTTATTCTCATCAAGAAGGCCGGGGATGGATTCAAAAAGATCAAGGGGTGCTGGGACTCCATCCATGTGGTGGAGGTGCAGGTGGGTCCAATAAAATTGTCATCTTCAGGTCCCTTTTAGATTTGCCAGAAAAATACAAAGCAAGCATCCAGATGACAGAGATGCATCCTTAATGAAATGATATGTTGATGCCTGCAGGAGAAGTCCAGCGGACGGACTGCTCACTACAAACTCACCTCCACCGTCATGCTGTGGCTACAGACGACCAAGTGCGACTCCGGCACCATGAACCTGGGCGGCAGCCTCACAAGACAAGTACGGCGTCAAACTCCAGCAAGTGAACCGGCTGGTCTGCTGCCACTCACCAACTGACTTTGCTTCCTCTTCACAGATGGAGAAGGACGAGACGGTCGGAGAGTCGTCACCCCACATCGCCAACATTGGCCGCCTGGTTGAAGTCAGTCCTATGTTTTGGACTTTTTTTTTTGCAAGCTGTGACTCGCTCCTGCTAAGTATTGAATGGCTTGTTGCAGGACATGGAGAACAAGATTCGCTCCACGCTGAATGAAATCTACTTTGGGAAGACCAAGGACATCGTCAACGGACTTAGGTAAGAAACCATAAGGAGACGTGTGCACTTTCAATTTAAAAGCACCAACATTCAGCATTTTTTTGTCATTGCCAATCCAATATGCTGCCAAAACCGTAATTTATTTATCTTTTCACTACTGTATACAAAGCATATCCTCCCATTCTCTTCAACCCTTTCCTCCCTTGTTTCCATATACATTTATTTTCCATCCCTATCACCTGTCCCCCCCCCTTCACCTCTTCTCTGTGCTCTAGATCTATTGAGTCTTTGCCCGATAACCAAAAGTATCGGCAGCTCCAGAAGGAGCTGTCGCAGGTCCTCACCCAGCGTCAGATCTTCATTGACTAGGGTCGGAGGTACAGCCTGTGGCATGGGGAGTGTTGCACGCGTGTGTGAAAAATGTCAAAAAGGGCAAGCTTGCGGACATTGTTAATATTGCTGTTTCTTTACTAAATCTCACCCAACCCAATGGAAAGTCACAAGCTAATGTGACTTACCATGTCTGATTATTCAAAGCAGATTATCCTGATTTGTATTACTCATTTGCTAGTTCCTTATTCTGGCAAAGTGTGGGGCTAAAAATCATTCACATAAAACAAAATAGCCAAAGGAAGCTGGCTTTTAATTGGATGCTGTACAGACGACGAGCGTATCTCCAAACAGACAAGTTATGTTGGAATTCGGGATTTTCCGATCAGGGTTTTTTGATGTCGATTCGGATACCGATCATCTATCAGATCTGTCGATACCATCACATGTATTAATTGTAACGTTCTCAATGTATGATGATGTATGGTGAGTGCTATTGACAGTTTACCAAAGTCAACACAATATTTAAACTAGTTCCGTAATCTCTTTCATTACATACAATTGCTTAAGCAAAGCCAGGTAAAAAGTACACAATAACGAAACAACATTAAAAACTACTATCTACTAAATATTTTGGTTTTTGGCCTTTAAAGCCCTCCTGTGTCCAGGGAATTATCTGGTTTTGTAAACATTAACAAAAACAGACACATAATTAGCCTCTTGTCAGTCAGGGTACTGAAAACAAATAGATTCAGCCAGAATCTATTTGTTCCTTTGTCTATTTGGCTCGGCCTTTTTGATTGGCATAAAAGGCCTCAATCGTCAATGGCAATCACACACTTTATTAACATCTGCCAATACTGATCGGTGTCCCGTCGATTGGTACATTTAAATCATGATTTGCAGTGCAAAAGAACGTGCAGAACATAACTTTTCTCACCCACAGTCGTTCTTCAACAAGCACAGTGGTACTTCGGGATATGTGTTTAATTGGTTCTGCAACGCAGTTTGGACCTCGAAAAACTTGTATTTGCGTTTTTAAATGAATTAAAGTCAATTTGATTTGTGCTTGGCATTTATGCCGCTAGTTTAGTGATAACATGTTAATGGATGCGCCCTTTGACAGGCTAACAAAAATTAACATCCAAATCGTTTTAAACAAATGGGATCATAACGGAACAAAATTGGCATAAAAGAGCAAATGCCTTTCTGCTTACAGCCATACGGTCACCAAACTCTGTGGAAACTAATATTGACGCTAACTTTCTACTACTCAGTCTGCTACTCTCTGCACTCTGTGCGCTGTGCCTGCATGTGTGGTGACTAGCTAGCTACAGAACAAATAACGTAGTCAATGTTTTGTGAAACATGATTGCCATGAGATTGCAGCACCTATATTACCTGGAAAGTGAAGTGTTATCTTGCAAAATGTTAAAAAACAAACGTATTAAAAAAAAATCTAACATTTTTTTTTAAATAACTGTATGGGAAGCACTAGATATGCCCTGAACAAAAATATAAATACAACACTTTTGTTTTTGCTCCCATTTTTCATGAGTTGAACTCAAAGATCTAAAGCTTTTACTATATACATAAAAGATATATTCCTCTCAAATATTGTTCACAAATCTGTCTAAAAAAAGACAATATAACATACATCCATAAACGTGGACGCATGTGAAAAAGTGCAATATATTTATCTGTACAGCAATCTATTTATTTATTTATATATATTTATATATATTTATTTTATATATATATTATATATATTTATTTATTTATATATGCACCTTATTGCTTTTTTATCCTGCACTACCATGAGCTTATGTAACGAAATTTCGTTCTTATCTGTGCTGTAAAGTTCAAATTTGAATGACAATAAAAAGGAAGTTTAAGTCTAAATCTGTTTTAGTGAGCAATTCTTTGCCAGGATAATCCATCTCACCTCACAGGTGTGGCATGTATGCCTTAGGCTGCCCAAAATAAAAGACCACTCTAAAATGTGCAGTTTTATCACACAGCACAATGCCACAGATGTCGCAAGTTTTGAGGGAGCGTGCAGTCGGCATGCTGACTGCAGGATGGTCCACCAGAGCTGTTGCTGTGAATTGAATGTTAATTTCTCTACCATAAGCCGTCTCCGAAGTCGTTTCAGAGAATTTGGCAGTACATCCAACCGGCCATCCAACAGCTGCTGCCACAATTGGTTTGCAAAACCAAATAATTTCTGCATTTTGTCATCGTAACTGATTTGAGCGGGCAAATACTCACATTCGATGGCGTCTGGCTCGTTGGAGAGATTGTTCTCTTCACAGATTAATCCCGGTTTTCACTGTTCAGAGCAGATGGCATGGCGTTGTGTGGGAGAGCGGTTTGATGATGTCAACGTTGTTATCGAGTATTCCATGGTGGGGGTGGGGTTATGGTATGAGCAGGCATATGTTACGGACAACAAACTCAACTGCATTTTATTGGTGGCATTTTAAATGCACGGAGATACCGTGACAAGATCCTGAGGCCCATTGTTGTGCCATTCACTTGAGACCATCACCTCATGTTACAGCATGACAATTCACGGCCCCATGTTGCAAAGATGTGTACACAATTCCTGGAAGCTGAAAACATCCCAGTTCTTGCATGGCCAGCATACTCATCGGACATGTCACCCATTGAGCTTGTTGGGGATGCTATGGATCGGCGTGTACGACAGCATTTTCCAGTTCCTGCCAATATCCAGCAACTTGGCGCAGCCATTGGAGGAGTGGGCCAACATTGCACAGGCCACCATCAATAACTTGATCAACTCTATGAAGGAAATGTGTTGCACTGCTTGAGGCAAATGCTGGTCACACCAGATACTGACTGCTTTTCTGACCCCCCAAGACCCCAATAAAGCAAAACTGCACATTTCAGAGTGGCCTTATATTGTGGGCAGCCTAAGGCACACCTGTGCAAAAATCATGCTGTTTAATCAGCATCTTGATATGCCACACCTGTGAGGTGGGATGGATTATCTTGACAAAGAATTGCTCACTAACACAGATTGAGACAGATTTGTGAACAATATTCGAGAGGAATATATATTTTTTCGATATAGTAAAAGTTTTAGATTTCTAAGTTCAACTCATGAAAAATGGGAGCAAAAACAAAAGTGTTGCGTTTATATTTTTCTTCAGTATTACTTAACATATGCATGTTACATCAGAATGTCATGGTTCCAAGGTGACGTTCAAGTGTGCTCAGTCATAATTAAGTCATGAAGTGTGGTACATGTTTTTCACAACAAATGTGTTAAATCTCCAAATTGTAAAGTTTCGCTGTCAAAGTGATTGAGAATATATCATGTGTTCTGTGCAGTGTGTGGACTTTTAAAAATACTGTATGTAATAGATTATTGTTATTCTCTCACAGATTAGCTTGGTCTTCCCTGTGTGGTTTTTGTGCTATGTTTTGCACACACTTGACTCTCTCTTATTTGTGTTTGTGTCGCCCTCAGGAGTGTTCAAGGCCTGGCTGACATGTCGAAGCAAGAGGCTTTGCAAAAACAACTCTTCATGGCGCTCAAACAGAAAAACCAAAACTAGAGATGCTCCCGTCGTGTCCGTTTTTTCTCCGCCACCTCCTTTTTTCCCCCGTTTCTTTCCTGTCGCTCCCTCTCCCGCCACAATTCCCCCTGAGCTGCCCGCACTCTTGCTTCTTTGTGGGGGAAAAACACGGAAAAAAAGGAGAAGACGCTTCGCTTTTCTCTCATTCTCCTGTCAGGTTTCCATGTGTCTCCACACGCTCTGAAGCCATTCACTCACACTCCCTCCTCATCTCCAATTAATTTAATGACGGTTAACAATCCTTCTGCAGCGTGAGGGTCAGTCTACTTCCAATCTAACCCACCCTCCTGCCTCTCAGTTGGACATGAGCCATGTGACATCATCACCCCTCCCTTAACTTAGATTTATTTGTCCCTTTTATTCTTCCTGACACGCGAGCGGCTTTTTGGCTTGTGTGGGAACATTTGTAATTGTCATCTGTCCGCATGTGTAAGCTGCGTCATAAGAATGACCCTGCCTCTTTTCACCGCACTGTGTATAACATAACTGTTTACCCCCCTAACTCCCTAATTTGATCTCCAGCTCTGCTCAACTTCTACGTCTTTGCTGGGGGATCACAGTTTGTCTTTGTGTCAGTGGGAACCTTTGACTGTTTCCATCTTGGAGGGGAATCTTTGTATTTTGTTTTTGTTTTGTTTTGTAATGCTTATGATTCATATTGTATTAGAGCCTCCAGCAACAATAAAAACGGAAAAAAGCTATTCTTGTTCTGCTTGTTTAGGGGATTCTGTGGTTGTCTGAGGAAGAAATGAGGTGCACTACTACTTGTGGTTGAGGTTAAGAGGTGTGTGTCACACAAAATATACATTTCATATCTTCCCCTTAGAAATAAAATAATCCCCTCTGCAGTCATCACACACTTTCCCGGCCTTTTTTGCCATGTCTTCATGCACTCCTGGAGGGATCGTTCCAGGATCATCTGTCACGGCTATCTTAAAAAAACAGGTTCCCACGATGATCCCCTCCAGCGCGGGAAGGAGGGGGAATAAGACACATATATTATTTTTGTCCCACTTAGCTCTCACTGTGGTACAGAGTCAAGAGGGAAATGTTTTTTTTTGTTTTTTTCCCTGTATGTCCAGCACTTGTTTAAAAATAATAAATAAAATAAAGACTTTAAGACTTTGAATTTGCAGTTTCTTGATACAGGTTAGTGATGTGCTTTACATCTGGTAAGGAACTACTTTGTGCTGTTTTTGTGGAAAAATACAGCAAACAGTTTTTGTTTGGACCAAAAATTTCCATTCAGTCATGTAGAAACTATTTGGATTTTTTTTTTATTATTATTTTCAAAATAAACAAATACAGCCGGAGTGGCTGCCCCCCCATATATGTTGGTAAACCTCACTCTCTTTGACTGCTTCAAATAGTTTGATCGCCGCTGGGTTATCATTTTCGGGCTTTTATCCTAGTGTCTAGCTCACATATGCGCACATTGATCTGAGTTCATGTGTGCCAGTTGAGGGGGTGTTCCGCAAGTGTAAGAGTTAACGCTGGCGTGTGAGCTGCAAGACAATAATAAAAGAGAGTCAACAAGAAGCAACGTTGCAAGTTATTCTTCGTAGAGAAATAACACACCCTCAATCGGACGGTCGTGTGGTGGCAGTATTGCTTGTATTCCGACACGTGACTATAGGTATACTAGGGCCTTTACTGTTCCAAATATACGTAAACGACATGTCATCAGCATGATTGATTGATTGATTGAAACTTTTATTAGTAGGTTGCACAGTGAAGTACATATTCCGTACAATTGACCACTAAATGGTAACACCCAAATACATTTTTCAACTTGTTTAAGTCGGGGTCCACTTAAATTTATTCATGATACAGATATATACTATCATATATACTATCATCATAAGACAGTCATCACACAAGATAATCATCAGAGTATATACATTGAATTATTTACATTATTTACAATCCGAGGTGTGGGACATGTGGGGGGGTTAGGTTTGGTTGATATCAACACTTCAGTCATCAACAATTGCATCATCAGAGAAATGGACATTGGAACAGTGTAGGACTGACTTGTGTCCGAACTGCGACTGTGAATTGTTTGTGTTTGCGGACGACTCGGCCCTGCTGGTATCCGGCAAGGACAAATCACAGGTGGAAAAAATCCTCAGTGCCGAACTCTGTAGAATTTGCACCTGGCTCGCTGACAATAAGCTATCCATGCACTTAGATAAAACGGAATCCATCCTATTTGGGTCCCAAATCAACCTTAAGAAAGTCAGTGACTTCACTATAAAAGTGGGTGACATTGTTATCACCAGGAAAGATGAGGTCATCTACCTAGGTTCCAATCTAGAGGTTAATCTTTCCTGTGATAAAATGGCAACCAAAGTAATCAGAAAGGTCAACCAACGAACAAGATTTCTCTACAGAATCTCCTCTTTGGTCAACAAAAGCATCATGAAGATTCTAGCGGGAACTCTCATTCAAACTTTTTTCGATTACGCATGCACTTCCTGGTACCCCAGCACCTCCAAAACCCTCAAATCTAGACTCCAAACATCCCAGAACAAGCTAGTTAGGTTACTTCTAGACCTCCACCCCAGATCACACCTCACTCCTACCCACTTCTCCAAAGTGGGCTGGCTCAGGGTGGAGGACAGAGTAAAACAACTTGCACTGAGCCTTGTCTATAAAATTCACTACACCTCCCTGATACCGAAGTACATGTCAAACTACTTCCAGAACGTAAATTACCGCCATAACCACAACACCAGGGGGAGCGCCACAAACCACATCAAACCCAGATTCCGATCTAACAAAGGTCTTAACTCATTCTCCTTCTATGCCACATCAATATGGAATGTACTCCCAACAGGTGCAAAAGAAAGGGCATCTCTATCCTCCTTCAAAACCGCACTAAAAAGAACACCTCCAGGCAGCTACAACCCTAGCCTAACACATCCCACCTCCCCGGATTGTAAATAATCAAATGTATATACTTGAGTTGTTCTTATGCTTTTTGAGCCTACTCTGTTCACCGCTCGCTGTACATATCCTACCAAGTGAGACCTACACTGTTACAATGTCCATTTCTTAGATGATACAATTGTTGATCACTGAAATATGCTGATAGCAACCCAACCTAACCCCCCCCCGCCCCCCCCCAACCCCCTCTGCATCCCACCCCCCTGATTGTAAATAATGTAAATGATTCAATGTATATAGTCTGATGATTAACTTGTGTGATGACTGTATTATGCTGATAGTATATATTTGTACCATGAATTGATTACCGTGGACCCCGAGTTGAAAAACTTATTCGGGTGTTACCTTTTAGTGGTCAATTGTATGGAAAATGTACTGTACTGTGCAATCTACTAATAAAAGTTTCAATCAATCAATCAAAGACTTCTTCTCGGAAGTGAAAAGCAGTGGTGGTCAACCCAGCCAAGAGGGCTGTTGTACAGCATGCAGGGCACGAGTACAAAAGAGGCTTAAATCTTCCTGCAAAAAGCAGATACAAGCACACTACGCAATGGAATAGATCCCTATACTTTATCAAAAACCGATTTGTCGATTAACATCAAGGATTTTACGTCAGTCGCCTTCCCAGTCGAACTATTGTGCCCCATACGCCATTCTATACGTCACAACCGATGGAATCGATCAGTTTCTCAGACCACATCAACTACAAATCACAAAGATTTATGAGCCAAATGGATCCAGATAGAAATGCTCCTCAAAACACCAACAATGATTGTTTACATTATACTGACGTCACATTTGATAAAACATTCATGCAAGACAATACTTCAGTACATTTTAATAGCAGGAGTCTATACTCATTTTGATGATATCTAGGACTATTTGAATCAATTCAAATCTCCATTTAATATTATAGGTATTTCAGAGACATGGATGAATGAGAATACAAGTAATGATTTTTTATGTTCGATTTTTTTATCGCTATATTAGTCTATTTATACCTGCATTGTCCTTTCCATCCTTACACTTTCCATCATTGTAACTGAGCTACTGTGTTGAATAATTTCCCTTGTGGATCATTAAAGTTTGTCTAAGTCTATA
This sequence comes from Nerophis lumbriciformis, assembly GCF_033978685.3. Classification (NCBI taxonomy): domain Eukaryota; kingdom Metazoa; phylum Chordata; class Actinopteri; order Syngnathiformes; family Syngnathidae; genus Nerophis; species Nerophis lumbriciformis. Next base: position 19,764,201 of record NC_084585.2, read on the forward strand.
AGTCTAATTAAATGGGCATGAAATGTTTTGTACCAACCGTAAAAATAAGAGAGGAGGAGGTGAGGCTCTGTATGTGGACAAAAATATCAGCTGTAGTATTGTAACTGATATATGTTTAGCTGTTGAGGAACTCTTCGAATGCGTCACTGTGGAATTATCATTTTCAAATAGGAAACACATTATTGTAAACTGTGTTTATAGGACACCAGGATCCGACTTGACAATATTTAATGAATGGATGGAAAAATTATTTAAGAGAAACAAAAAATATATAGTATGTGGTGACTTTAATATCAACCTTTTGAATCCTAATAAACACAAACACACAGCAGAATTTATTGACACCATGTTCTCCATGGGCTTATTCCCACTGATCACACGACCCACAAGAATCACAACACACAGCACCACACTTATTGACAACATATTTTGTAACATTGTAGACCAGACTGTAACTGGAGGCTTGTTAGTGAGTGACATCAGTGATCATTTACCCGTGTTCATGGTGTACAATATTAACTGCAAAACATCCAAACCTGTAAATAGTGAATATTATCGAAGAGCCACAACAGAACGATCATTAACCGCACTAAAGAATGATTTAGCGAAACAAAACTGGGATTCTGCTTTTCAAACGCCAGATATAAATGCAGCTTATAATTTATTTCATGACATTTTTCCTCACTTTATGATACACACTGCCCCATCAAAAAATGCACTATAACTCCATCCATCCATCCATCTTCTTCCGCTTATCCGAGGTCGGGTCGCGGGGGCAGCAGCTTAAGCAGGGAAGCCCAGACTTCCCTCTCCCCAGCCACTTCGTCCAGCTCCTCCCGGGGGATCCCGAGGCGTTCCCAGGCCAGCCGGGAGAGATAGTCTTCCCAGCGTGTCCTGGGTCTTCCCCGTGGCCTCCTACCGGTCGGACGTGCCCGAAACACCTTCCTAGGGAGGCGTTCGGGTGGCATCCTGACCAGATGCCCGAACCACCTCATCTGGCTCCTCTCAATGTGGAGGAGCAGCGGCTTTACTTTGAGTTCCCCCCGAATGACAGAGCTTCTCACCCTATCTCTAAGGGAGAGCCCCGCCACTCGGCGGAGGAAACTCATTTCGGCCGCTTGTACCCGTGATCTTGTCCTTTCGGTCATGACCCAAAGCTCATGACCATAGGTGAGGATGGGAACGTAGATCGACCGGTAAATTGAGAGCTTGCCTTCCGGCTCAGCTCCTTCTTCACCACAACGGATCGATACAGCGTCCGCATTACTGAAGACGCCGCACCGATCCGCCTGTCGATCTCACGATCCACTCTTCCCCCACTCGTGAACAAGACTCCGAGGTACTTGAACTCCTCCACTTGGGGCAAGATCTCCTCCCCAACCCGGAGATGGCACTCCACCCTTTTCTGGGAGAGAACCATGGACTCGGACTTGGAGGTGCTGATTCCCATCCCAGTCGCTTCACACTCGGCTGCGAACCGATCCAGTGAGAGCTGAAGATCTTGGCCGGAGGAAGCCATCAGGACCACATCATCTGCAAATAGCAGAGACCTAATCCTGCAGCCACCAAACCAGATACCCTCAACGCCCTGACTGCGCCTAGAAATTCTGTCCATAAAGGTTATGAACAGAATCGGTGACAAAGGGCAGCCTTGGCGGAGTCCAACCCTCACTGGAAACGTGTCCGACTTACTGCCGGCAATGCGGACCAAGCTCTGACACTGATTATACAGGGAGCGAACTGCTACAATAAGACAGTCCGTTACCCCATACTCTCTGAGCACTCCCCACAGGACTTCCCGGGGTACACGGTTGAATGCCTTCTCCAAGTCCACAAAGCACATGTAGACTGGTTGGGCAAACTCCCATGCACCCTCAAGGACCCTGCCGAGAGTATAGAGCTGGTCCACAGTTCCACGACCAGGACGAAAACCACACTGTTCCTCCTGAATCCGAGGTTCGACTATCCGGCGTAGCCTCCTCTCCAGTACACCTGAATAGACCTTACCGGGAAGGCTGAGGAGTGTGATCCCACGATAGTTGGAACACACCCTTCGGTTCCCCTTCTTAAAGAGAGGAACCACCACCCCGGTCTGCCAATCCAGAGGTACCGCCCCCGATGTCCACGCGATGTTGCAGAGTCTTGTCAACCAAGACAGCCCCACAACATCCAGAGCCTTAAGGAACTCCGGGCGGATCTCATCCACCCCCGGGGCCTTGCCACCGAGGAGCTTTTTAACTACCTCGGCAACCTCAACCCCAGAAATAGGAGAGCCCACCACAGATTCCCCAGGCCCTGCTTCCTCATGGGTAGACGTGCTGGTAGGATTGAGGAGGTCTTCGAAGTATTCTCTCCACCGATCCACAACATCCGCAGTCGAGGTCAGCAGAGCACCATCCCCACCATACACGGTGTTGACACTGCACTGCTTCCCCTTCCTGAGGCGGCGGATGGTGGTCCAGAATTGCTTCGAAGCCGTCCGGAAGTCTTTTTCCATGGCCTCCCCGAACTCCTCCCATGTCCGAGTTTTTGCCTCCGCGACCGCTGAAGCCGCACACCGCTTGGCCTGTCGGTACCTGTCTGCTGCCTCAGGAGTCCCATGAGCCCAAAGAACCCGATAGGACTCCTTCTTCAGCCTGACGGCATCCCTCACCGCCGGCGTCCACCAACGGGTTCTAGGATTACCACCACGACAGGCACCAACCACCTTGCGGCCACAGCTCCAATCGGCCGCCTCGACAACAGAGGCACGGAACATGGTCCACTCGGACTCAATGTCCAGCGCCTCCCTCGTGACATTTTCAAAGTTCTTCCGGAGGTGGGAATTGAAACTCTCTCTGACAGGAGACTCTGCCAGGCGTTCCCAGCAAACCCTCACAATGCGTTTGGGCCTGCCAGGTCTGTCCGGCATCCTCCCCCACCATCGCAGCCAACTCACCACCAGGTGGTGGTCGGTAGAAAGCTCCGCCCCTCTCTTCACCCGAGTGTCCAAAACATGAGACCGCAAATCCGATGACACAACTACAAAGTCGATCATGCACTATAACTAACTCCACAAAAACTCCATGGATAACCAAAGGGCTTGGGAACGCTTGCAAAAAGAAAAAATATTTATATAGGACTTTTTTTAGGCATCAAACCATAGAAACAGAACAAAAGTACAAAAAATATAAAAATAAATTAACCAGCATATTAAGTGCAAGCAGGAAAGAATACACCACCAAACTATTAATCCAAAAGAAAAATTATATAAAGGGAATTTGGAAGGTATTAAATACAATTATTGGGCATGGTTCAAACAGTCCTTGTTATCCTGAGTTTTTTGTTGAGAACGACCAAATCATAAGTGACAAGAAGATGATTGCTGACGGCTTCAGCGTGTTTTTTGTTAATATTAGGCCTGAGCTGGCAAAAAAAAATCCCAATTAATGCTGAACAGCCTATGGAACTTATTGGAAAAAATCCTTATTCGATGTTCCTTACTCCGATTGTCGAAAAGGAAGTCTTAGAGGTTATTCAGAAAAGCAAGAACAAAACATCACGTGACATTTATGACCTCTACATGGGGACGATCCGGAACGTAGCGGAAGAAATCATCAGACCATTCACATACATCTGCAATTTATCTTTTCAACTTGGACAATTTCCTTCACAAATGAAACTCTCAAAAGTCATCCCCATCTTCAAATCTGGAGACAAACATCACTTCACAAATTACCGGCCCGTCTCCCTTCTGCCACAGTTGTCAAAAATATTGGAAACGTTATGTGATAATAGACTAATTGTGGCTTCATTGGAAAGCACAAATTATTATCCGATTGTCAGTATGGGTTCCGACAAAATAGGTCAACTTCATTAGCTTTAAGTGATTTAATATAGGACATTACTAATGGTATCGAGAAGAACACATTTGTTATAGGAATTTTTATTGACCTGCAAAAGGCTTTCGATACCATTGACCACCAGATTTTGGTAAATAAACTGGAAAACTATGGCATAAGGGGAGTGGCAGGGAAATGGCTGAAGAGCTACTTGAATGAGAGACAGCAAATTGTTCAGATCGACCAACATCAATCTACACTCATGAACATAACCTGTGGAGTCCCCCAGGGGTCGATACTAGAACCCACACTATTTATAATGTACATCAATGAAATATGTAAAGTATCAACACTAGGGATGATGTTTGATAAGAAATTATCAAGTTCGAGCCTATTATCGAATCCTCTTATCGAACCGATTCCTTATCGATTCTCTTATTGAGTCCAGATAGGTTGTTGTATATGGGAAAAAAAACACAATGTTTGGTTTAACAAAAGCTCACTTTTATTATATAAGAAAAAAATAAAATCTAATAAATAAATAAATATTGACTGTTACCCCCCTAAAAAAATAAAATAAAAAAAATAAATATTGACTGTTGTTACCCAAAGTATATTAAGTGAGATTTTTCAGAAAAACAAATATATACAGTAACACAAAAACAACCTGTCTCTGTGATCACTATAGGTGTATAAATAATAATATAGTGTTAAATAAAATCAGTCCCTTCGGCACAAAACTTAAAATAATACAGCTCTCCAAAAAGTGCACTTCTGCTGCTATTTGACATAACTGTTTGTTATGATGCTTTGACATTTTTGCACTTTATTTCTTTATTGAAAGAACATTCTATGAAGAGAAAAGTTGTTAAGCGGAAGAAGATGGATGGATGGATGGATGGAGAAAAGTTGTTTGCAAGTGTGTTGTTGCATGTCGCCACCCGGCAGCTAAGAATGAGGTTATGAGCACACTGTGAAAGTAAACATCATAGAACTCAGCCAACACACCTCGTCTGCATTATTTATAATTAGACAGACAACACATATACAGTGTGATTTTGTTTTGTTTACAAGGAAATAAAAACAAAAGTTAAAAAAGGGAGATGTCGTTTATATATGTATGTGCTGTGGTTGCTTTAAGAACGTTGCGTCAGCTGTCGTAAAGGAGGTGCGTTGCTAGTCTGGTTGCTATGTTTCCGCTTGGTCGTAAAAGTGTTCGTCATGTGTTTGTACCCTGCTCAAATCTTTCGGTAAAGTTTTTCATTGGATTATACCTTTTGTTTTGAACTTTATTACTACACCTTGGAGCGCTTTTTCCGGTCCATTGTTTTTCCTGCTTTCCCTATCTGCGCCTAATGACTGAGCTACGTGACGTCATTTCTTGTGATTTCTCTCGGGGCATTTCTGGTCAGGACGGGATTCGTTCCCAGGGATTCGAATAAAGAACCAACTCTTTTTCTTTACTATAGTGGTCTCGATAACGGGTACCGGTTCTCAAAAAGGAATTCGAGTCCGAGGACTCGGTTCTTCTCTTATCGAACAACCGGGAAAACCGGTTTCGAGTATCATCCTTAATCAATACTGCTGAAGTTCATCCTCTTTGCTAACGACACAACCATTACATGTGCAGGTGACGATGTGAAGCAACTTCTGGCCTCTGTAACTGAGGAGATGATCAAGTTAAAAACTTGGTTTAATACCAACAAATTGTCTCTGAATTTAAAGAAGACCAAAATCATGCTCTTTAGCAATCCCAAAAGTAATATACCCATCAGGATTGTTATTGATGATACACCAACAGAATATGTTCAACAAAATTCATTTTTAGGAGTGGTAATAGATGAAAATATCTCATGGAAGCCTCATATAAATTACCTGAGGACAAAAGTTGCTAAATGTGTTGGAATGATGAGGAGATCATGTCATTTATTGAACCCCAATGCTCTGCTGTTATTGTATCATTCATTTATTATGTCATATCTAAACTATTGTGTTGAAGTCTGGGGAAATGGTTCTATTACTACTATTCATGGAGTTAAAGCAACTTAAACTGCACTATGTGATCAACTTTAAAAATGCTCAAATTATGTTTAGGGAATCCCAAAACTCTCCACCATCCAATATACAGAACCTATTCCAGGATAGAGATGCTCACCATAGTTACTGTTTTAGAGGAAACAACAAATTATATTTGCCTAAATTAAGAACAACTTTAAAATCAATGTGCATTTCAGTGCGTGGACTTACTCAGTGGAACAACTTACGGGATGAGTTAAAAACCTGTTCTAAAATGATTCAATTTAAAAGACTGTTTAAAAAAGAAGTACTGAAGAAGTACGAGGAGGAAAGAGAGTGATGCCCTCAGCACAGAGCGATGGGAGAGAGGTGTATGGTCAGAGATTGTTTGGGCCTGTGTGTGTGTGTATATGTGTGTGTGTGTGTGTGTGTTTTGTCTCGTCTTGTCTTGTCTCATACTAACAGTGGTACTATTGTATTGTTAGTGTACAGGAGCTTTTCTTGTTTTTGTTTGTATAGTATTGTTCTTGTATTATATTGTTTATGTTAAATGTGGAATGAGTGAGAGGGGTTGGGATATTATAAGCATCTGCTTCATCCAAACCCTTTTCAAGCCTTGCATAAATGTCTCTGCCAAAATGTAAAAACAAATGTGTGTTGTTGTATTGTGCAGGTTTGAAATAAATACTTCAATCTTTAATCTTGGAAAAGCATGGAGGTCTACAACTTATTTGTGTGTGGTTGGGTCGAGGAAATAAGACCCTCGGTCTTTGTCATTCCGTTTTGGCAGCAGCAAAGTTGTCGTATGGGTAGTTTTTAGCTCTAAAAGGGGTATTTCAACAAGTAAACAGTACAGTAGGTCATTGACTTTCAGGGACGTGCACATGATTATAGAGGGGCAGGGGCTCAAAGTCAGAAAAGGGCAGGACATTTTTTTTTGGTCCTTTACACAATATGGAAATTAATGTAAAATTAAATTTGCTAATAGGAAGCTAACTACTTAGCTGTGTGTCCTTTGTAGGTAAAAGTGATTGCCATTTCTTTTGTGTCAACAAATTATTGTCATAATGAGTTAATTCACATTATCATAGGCTTGGAAGACATGAAAAGCAACAAAAAACTGGTTTATTATTAGGCTATTTATTGTTAAAGATAAGCACTTTAATATTGAACATTGAACAGTGCAACATGAACTTTGAAAAAAAAATACAAAAATAAATACCCAAATGGAAAAAACTTCAATGTGAAAATCTGTCCTTCTTCCCTTAACTTGGTGAAAACACCATCAAGTTGTAACTTATGGTCTTTCTCACATAATACTCAGACTAAACAACTGAAACGCAATACAGGCCCAAAAATATGGACCAGGGGCCAGTAGAGGGCTGTAGAATGGAGGCCACCTATACCCAAATATGCTCCTCAATGTAAATTCAGGGCTTCCATGATGCTAGTACTTGGTTTTAGCCATGCATTAAGAGGTCTGCTACCCTTAGCTGCTTCTCCTTCCTTTTCTCTATCCTTTCTGTTTTTGGCATTGTGCTGCAACATGAATCAAGTTTAAATACAGATGGTAATATTCCTAACAGATAACCTACATCTTATATCCCCAGAATTCTGAAATTATTATTATTAATTATAATAATAATAATAATAACTATTATTATTATTATTATAATCATTATTCTTGTTATTATTATTATTTTGTTAACCCACACAGTAATAGCAAAGTCACAATAAACTTTATATATAAACCTCTACTGTGAGAGAAATGTGATCCGCCGTAAAAACACAGTGCATTTTATTTTGAAAATTAACCCGGTGTTTTATTTTGTATTTTGTACACTACTTCCTGTCCCGCACGATCCGCTCTGCTCTGTGCGCACTTGATGCGCCGTGCTCCGACGTCCGGCTAAAACCGAAGCTGACACATTGAATAATCGAATAATACAGAGTTTTTCTGAAATATTACCCATATTAGATGCTGAATAAGTGGACGGCGACTAGACCATAACTCACAGGTTCAAGTTGCCCCACTGTCACGTGACGTCTCCTCAGGGGCGCACTTGGCTCTCTCTCCTCTCACTTACTCACTCACTCGCCCTCTCTCTCTCTCTCTGGCGGAAGCGGCAGGCTCAAACAACCCGGTATTACAAGAAAACGTGGAGTTTTTGTACCGCTGTTTTTTTTAATCCCTGACAGGAATTTATTAATGTTACTTAAAGAAAAAACAAAAAACAAACAAAAAAACAAAAAAACACACACACACACAGGCAGAGGGCACTTTTTAAGACGAGGCAAAAAAGGGCAGGGGCTCAAGCACCCATAGGGCCCTATGTGTGCACGTGCCTGTTGACTTTGATATATGTAATACTCATAATGGTATTCTAGTAAATAATGCAGAGATGAGATGTGTTAGTATCAAAATATTACTTGAAATCAATTTTTGGCAGCAGCAAAGCTAACCCAAACCCTAACCTAAAGCTCTAAAAATGGTATTTCAACAAGTAAAAAGTACAGTAGATACGTGATTTTTGATATATTTAATGCCTATGAGGGTATTCTAGTGCATTATGCAGATTAGATGTGTAAATATTAAAAAACATACTTGGAATACATTTTTGGCAGCAGCAAAGTGGTCATTTGTGTAGATTATAGCTCTAAAAAGTGTATTTCAACAAGTAAACAGTACAGTAGGTACTTGACTTTGATATATGTAATCCTCATAATGGTATTCTAGTCAAATATGCAGAGATTAGCTGTGTCAATATCAAAATATTACTTGGAATCCATTTTTGTCAAGCAATAACACATTTAATGAACATTTTAATAAAATTAATTCATCCAAACACTTTCTAAATATTTATTGTGTGCACGAATAAATAACAGTTACAATTGTCAGATGTTTTATCAGATCAACATCGGACTAACAACAGTCCTTTAAATCTCATCAATACCACATAAAAGGCAAACTGTCATTTTACGGACACGGTAAAGTCTTAAATAATGTCAAACACGTAGCGCAGTGGTTCTTAACCTGGGTTCAAACCCTCGGGGTTCGGTGAGTCGGCCTCAGGGGTTCGGCGGAGGTCAAAACACACTCGACTCATCGTGTAAATACAAACTTCTCCCTGTCGGCGTATTACGGATACGGCAACAGCTGACTGGTTTGCAGGTGTGTAATTTGTTGTGAGTTTATGCACTGTGTTGGTTTTGTTGTTTGAACATTAAAACATTAACGAGATTGTTGCGTTCAAATGTCTATTAAGTACATCAATAGTAAAAATGTTGCGTTCAAGTGTTTACCAAGTAAAATAATAGTGGGAGTGTTGCGTTCAAATGTCTACTAAGTACATCAATAGTAAGGATGGTGTGTTCAAGTGTTTACCAAGTAAAATAATAGTGTTGCATTCAAATGTCTACTAAGTAGATTAAACCCAGGTAACACGCGAACGTTATGTGAACGTTAGGAGAACGTAGTGGCATTGTTATGGGAACGTTAGTTTGTAACGTTCAAAGAACGTGAGGTTGTGGAGTTCTTGCTTGGTTAGCAGAACGTTAGCCAAGAACGTTTGGCAAGAACGTTTAGGGAACTGTTTAGGAACATGCTATTTTCGTCTGTTTTTGCTCTATATTGTCAGGACTATAACAAACAGAAAATTCAACAATAATTCTTTATTAGTGATAATTATAATACAATAGAAATGGAATGCAGTGGTATTTACGTCTGTTTTTGTGCTATCTTGTCAGGACTGACACTCAAACAGAAAAATCAACAATAATTCTTTATTAGTGATAATTATAATACAATAGAAATGGAATGCTGTGGTCTTGGTCGTGCGCGTCAGTGTACTCCTGCCCCTTCTTGTTGGTTCTCTTCCTGGAAGTAAATAATTATAGATATTCACAAATACAACAAAGACAGCACTGGAATGTAGATGAATTGAATTCAATTAAAACATGGCATAATTTACTCCTTGTTTACCTGCTCAATGCTCACTGGTCTCACTGGCGTTTGCTTGGTTCTTTTCCCTTTCCCTGTTTTCTTCTTCTTCACTTCCTGCAAGTATTTATAATTGCAAATTCAACACAGAACTGGGATCTTCATGAATTGATTTAAAACATTGGCATAATTACTTTATCATTTACCTGGTCACTCATCTCACTGTCCATTCCCTTTGTACACCTCCCTTTGCCCTTCTTCGCCGTCGCTTCCTGCAAGTGTTTATAATTGCAAATTCAACACAGAACTGGGATCTTCATGAATTGATTTAAAACATTGGCATAATTACTTTATCATTTACCTGGTCACTCATATCACTGTCCTATTCCTTTGTACACCTCCCTTTGCCCTTCTTCGCCGTCGCTTCCTGCAAGTGTTTCAATCAATCAATCAAGCAATGTTTATTTATATAGCCCTAAATCACAAGTGTCTCAAAGGGCTGCACAAGCCACAATGACATCCTCGGTACAAAGCCCACATAAGGGCAAGGGAAAACTCACCCCAGTGGGACGTCAATGTGAATGACTATGAGAAACCTTGGAGAGGACCGCATATGTGGGTAACCCCCCCCTCTAGGGGAGACCGAATGCAATGGATGTCGAGTGGGTCTGACATTATAGTAAGAGTCCAGTCCATAGTGGGGCCAGCAGGACACCATCCCGAGCGGAGACGGGTCAGCAGCGCAGAGATGTTCCCAGCCGATGCACAGGCAAGCGGTCCACCACGGGCAGAGGTGGGTAGAGTAGCCAGAAATTGTACTCAAGTAAGAGTACTGTTACTTTAGAGATTTATTACTCAAGTAAAAGTAAGGAGTAGTCACCCAAATATTTACTTGAGTAAAAGTAAAAAGTATGTTGTGAAAAAACTACTCAAGTACTGAGTAACTGATGAGTAACATATACACACACATATATATATATATATATATATATATATATATATATATATATATATATATATATATCCATCCATCTTCTTCCGCTTATCCGAGGTCGGGTTGCGGGGGCAGCAGCCTAAGCAGGGAAGCCCAGACTTCCCTCTCCCCAGCCACTTCGTCCAGCTCCTCCCGGGGGATCCCGAGGCGTTCCCAGGCCAGCCGGGAGACATAGTCTTCCCAACGTGTCCTGGGTCTTCCCCGTGGCCTCCTACCGGTCGGACGTGCCCTAAACACCTCCCGAGGGAGGCGATCGGGTGGCATCCTGACCAGATGCCCGAACCACCTCATCTGGCTCCTCTCGATGTGGAGGAGCAGCGGCTTTACTTTGAGCTCCCCCCGGATGACAGAGCTTCTCACCCTATCTCTAAGGGAGAGCCCTGCCACCCGGCGGAGGAAACTCATTTCGGCCGCTTGTACCCGTGATCTTGTCCTTTCGGTCATAACCCAAAGCTCATGACCATAGGTGAGGATGGGAATGTAGATCGACCGGTAAATTGAGAGCTTTGCCTTCCGGCTCAGCTCCTTCTTCACCACAACGGATCGATACAGCGTCCGCATTACTGAAGATGCCGCACCGATCCGCCTGTCGATCTCACGATCCACTCTTCCCTCACTCGTGAACAAGACTCCGAGGTACTTGAACTCCTCCACTTGGGGCAAGATCTCCTCCCCAACCCGAAGATGGCATTCCACCCTTTTCCGGGCGAGAACCATGGACTCGGACTTGGAGGTGCTGATTCTCATCCCAGTCGCTTATACACAAATATATATATACACACACATATATATATATGTATACATACATTGATATATACAGTATATAATTTATATTTATTTATTTTGCCGTTTTTGTTTACATGTTAAAGGTGTTTTAATGAATATACATGCATGTTTAACACATATATATTCCTTTCTTTCATGAAAACAAGAATATAAGTTGGTGTATTACCTGATTCTGATGACTTGCATTGATTGTTATCAGACAGTAGTGATGATAACGTCCACGTTTTCAAATGGAGGAGAAAAAAAGTTCCTCCTTTCTGTCTAATACCACATGAAAGTGGTTGGTTGTTGGCATCTTATTTATTCAGCTTCCATATTCGTTTTTATACACTTTACAAGAAATACATTGGCGGCAAACTCCGTAGCTTGCTAGCTTGCTAGCTTGTTTGCACTGGCTTTCGGAGACTCTTATTTTGAAAGCGCAGGCGCGATGGAGCGGCACTTTTATTGTGAAGACAGGAACTGTGCAGTCAGTCTATAGGCTTTTGACGGGATGTACGGTTAAAATAAAAAAGGGTCTTTTTTCCTTCACACTTTTGATTGATTGATTGGAACTTTTATTAGTAGATTGCACAGTACAGTACATATTCCGTACGATTGACCACTAAATGGTAACACCCGAATACGTTTTTCAACTTGTTTAAGTCAGGTCATGTGACCCCTGGCTCTGTTTGATTGGTCCAACGTCACCAGTGACTGCATCTGATTGGTGGAACAGAGTGAACGTCACCAGTGACTGTATTTGTTGAAACGCAGGCACTATGAAGGTCTGTCTGACAGACCAAAACAAACAAAGCGTGCATTAACAGATCGATAAAAATTAGTAGCGAGTAGCGAGCTGAATGTAGATAAAAGTAGCGGAGTAAAAGTAGCGGAGTAAAAGTAGCGTTTCTTCTCTATAAATATACTCAAGTAAAAGTATGTTGCATTAAAACTACTCTTAGAAGTACAATGTATCCCAAAAGTTACTCAAGTAGATGTAACGGAGTAAATGTAGCGCGTTACTACCCACCTCTGACCACGGGTCCCGACTCTGGACAGCCAGCACTTCATCCATGGCCACCGGACCTGTGCCCCCCCTCCACAAGGAAGAGGGGAGCAGAGGAGAAAAAAGAAACGGCAGATCAACTGGTCTAAAAGGGGGGTCTATTTAAAGGCTGGAGTATACAAATGAGTTTTAAGATGGGACTTAAATGCTTCTACTGAGGTAGCATCTCTAATTGTTACCGGGAGGGCATTCCATAGTACTGGAGCCTGAATAGAAAACGCTCTATAGCCCGCAGACTTTTTTGGGGCTCTGGGTATCAATAATAAGCCGGAGTTCTTTGAACGCAGATTTCTTGCCGGGACATATGTACAATACAATCGAGTGTTTATAATTGCAAATTCAACACAGAATTGGGATCTTCATGAATTGAATTAAAACATTGGCATAATTACTTTATCATGAACCTGGTCACTCATCTCACTGTCCATTCCCTTTGTACACCTCCCTTTGCCCTTCTTCGCCGTCGCTTCCTGCAAGTGTTTATAATTGCAAATTCAACACAGAACTGGGATCTTCATGAATTGATTTAAAACATTGGCATAATTACTTTATCATTTACCTGGTCACTCATCTCACTGTCCATTTCCTTTGTACACCTCCCTTTGCCCTTCTTCGCCGTCGCTTCCTCTTAATTCCTCCTCTTCTCCTGCAAGTAGTTATAATTGCAAATTCAACAGACATGCAGTGGAACTTCATTAAAATGGAATTCAAAATTGGGATATCTTATCATAATTCTCCGTGCCTCAAACTTTGAACCTCCCTTTCGAAAAGTGGCCAGTTTCAGGACCTCTCCAAGCTCACAATCTACTTCAGCTGTGGTCGTCTGTTTGTGAACACCCCTGCATGCCTCTGGAATCACCAGCACAATTTAGAATTCCCTTTAGAATAAATACCGTAATAATAACAGCTAGATCGACCTTGTGAGCATACATGCAACATGTTCAAAGATGCAAACCTATTATTAACACTTACTTATTATTATTCTGTAAAAGGGCAAGTCCTCAAATGCCACTTTGCCTGTCTTTCCACGGAGACCAAGCTGCTCCAGGACTTTGTTTGTGGCAATTTTCCTCAGCATTGTCCTCACCGTGTCTGCCAAATTCTGCCCACCAAGAGCAGTAAGAGCTTTCACCTATACAAATAAATAAACAACAATATTGTACTTGATTAGAACATGTTTTTTGATAACTAAACAAAACAATTTTGCAATGGGGAATTAAAACTAATTACCAGCTGCTTTCTGAGCAGAAGATCAGTGTCGAGCTGTTCACTGAAGGTCTTAAGCTGCTCAAGAGTCTCGAAAGGCTTCTCAATGAGATCTTGAACATCCACAGCTTCTGGCCCCACAGACTGTGCTGCCAGCCCTCTCAGCATGCGCATAATTTCTCCCTGGTTCTCAACTAGTTTTTGAACTTTCATGTTTAACTGGAAAACTGCAAAGACAACAAAAGTCAAAGAGGTAATTCGTATTACTGCCCGTTGTAACAGCCTGTTTAACACCACCTATCAACAGTTAAAAAGCCAACTAACGTTCACTTTCAAGGGCATTCCTGCTGCTTCTTGGAGTGGTCTGGTACTGACTCATACTGGCTGGAGTGGTTTGGTACTGGCTTGAGCTAGATGCATGATTCCTGTCTGGACTGAGCCTGTAAGTGCTGCTTCTCGCTGGGCTGTGAGGTCGGCCTGGATGCCTTGGAGTGGTGTAGTATTGGCTGGTACTGGCTGAAGTGGTCTGGTACTCGCTGGAGATTGGAAAGTTCAATGGTGGGAGCACTGGCAGTGGGGGTGCCTGGATGAGGATCTGTGATTTCTCTTTTCTGCACTTCTTTTTTGGCTGAATTTCCTCTTCGTCTAAACCAACAAAGACAATAAAATTTATGCACCACTAAGTAGTGTTTGAGTATTGTAAGTAAACAGTCTTTGAAAAGTGACTAACCATCAGCATCAAACACATCTTCCTCATCGTTTCTATAACGTTCAGGGGTGATGTGGCTCCGTTTGGTTGATATTTCTTCTTCCTCTGGGCTCGAAAACATTTCAGCTTGTTTTTCATATTGAAGGGCCTTGTCAAAGTCTTCTGCAAAATTTCAAAGTATGCTGATGACTCAATATGAATTATGTTGTTTAAGATATACATGATATGACTTTGACAATATTCCCTTACCAGTCAATGTTTTCCTGAAAACCCGAATTGGTAGCCTATCCCAGACTTCTTTGTCAGGAATCTCAGCTCTCCGGATTCTGGAGTGGGTAGGATTTGGCTTTGGCCAATAGCAGAAGGTATTCTGAAGATAAAATAATTCAGTCATGATGAATGACATAATTAATAATAAGCTACAATATTATGCCTATGCACAGTACTTTTCAGAAAAAGTAATAACCTTTCCATCATCTTTTGTCCATATGGTTGGGACAACAGCGACTGAACGTTCACCAAGGAACTCAACGACCACATACGAAGGAGCCATCTGGAAAACAATCAGATAATATTACCATTTCAATACTGCATCAAAGAGTTATTTATATATCCTGATACAGTTAGTCAGTTATTCTTAGTCTGCACACACTCTTCTGGTTAGACATGCTCCAAGCAGACCTTTTACTACTTACTACTGGTTATTGATCTGTTCAAAATTAATGCAGTATCCCCATGAATATGCTATGCCCCGTTTCATCTTCGTCCAGTTTGATGGCACTGGTTCTGAGGCGTTCTGCCGAAAGGACTCGCATGCGTGTGTACCTCCTATGTCCTCTGTACACTCTAAGGACCCTAGAGTCACAGGGTTCAATGAAGAGAGCTTCAGGACGTTCATAGACTCGGCACAAGAAGAAGTCCCTTTGTTCAGCAGAAGTCACTTCACAACATGTCCCATCTTCCAGTACATAAGCATTGTTTGGGGGTTTTGTACACACTTTTGGACTGTCCTTCAGTTCAAGCTGTGTCTTCTTGCTCCTTTCACTAAGCCGTTTGACAACTTGTGCCAAGGGCCTTTTTCCTGATCTCACAAGTTTCTTCATCTTGTGCATGAAGTTCTCGAAAGGGAAAGCTGCACATGCATCCAATGATCCATGCTCCCTCACTTCATCAGCTAAGTGAAGTGAAGAGTGCACATTGTATACTAGAAACTCAACGCCATACAGATTGCGAGCTTGTGTAACAAAGTGGACAAGGAGTTGGTGAGCATAATCTATCATGTGAGTTTCAGCAAGTTTGGGTGCCACAAGTATTGACACAGCAACACTCAGTGTCATGAAATTATCATAAAGATCTGGTCTAAGAATTCCACGAAGGACCACTTTTCCTGTGTACAACAGGAACTGTCTATACTCAGTGGCTTTCCATCTGTCAATTTCTTTTAGTGACCGTGGTTTCCTGGCGAATGTAGATGGGAATGTGGTTCTCATTCCTTCCAGCCTATCACTAATTTGTTGAATTTGATCTGCTGAATGTTTAACCTCTCTTTTACCTCTAATCCAGACAAGGAGAAGCCTCTTCATGGTGCCTAAGCACACCTGGTGCATGTAATCTACTGGGAAGGTTTTCACCATATCAATAGGTAACTGGCAGAAGGGGGATGGATCACCATCATGGTGGTGTTCTGCATAAGTCTGACTGCGAAATGAGGCATCTGTCCGTGGAACCAGGTTCTCGATTTCTTGGTAGGTAATCCTCCCAAAATATTCGCCTCGCTGACAACATTTGTCACAGCCAGAGTAGCCTGCAAACAGTTTCGTTTTTTTTACCATGGCCCTCGCAGGAGCATCACACACTATGCATCTCAGAGTGACTTGGAATGTTTCATTGCCATCATGTAGGCCATGCTGCAAAACCGTCTTCATATCAAGAATGGTATCCATCAGAAAGTCCAAGTCAATGGGCTTTGAAGTTCCGCACGTCAACGCCACTGGAAAGACGACAGTGGGCTTCATGTTAACAATAGCACAGAGTACTGGCCATAGTGTCACATTGGAACTTCTGAAGAGTGGCAGGCCGTCTATGTTCAACGATATTTCGAGTGCATTGACTTGAGTCCTCTTGTGCAGCGGGTACATCTTGAAATGTTTTAGTAGTTCACTGCCCAGTCCTAAGTAGTAATATTCCATTCCAGATTTAACCTGTGTGTCCACATCTCTAGCTGTGTTCAGTACGGTGCGTGCAGTGCTGGGTAAATCAGGGTGGCCCGATTTCTTGAGTAGCTTCAAAAGGCTGTCCAATGCATTATGTTTGACATGATATTCGGTTGCCCACAACCTCAAATTATCGTCAAAGCAGTCACTATCACTCTCATTTTCTGAATCAGATGACAAGGTGACATGATGGTCGATTAGTCTCCAATCAACATAATTTTCATCAGGCTCATCACTATCAGGGCCACTGTAGGTGGCATTGTCAGCACCCGCGGCAGTGCAAGAAGCAGTCTCCGCAGCATCCATGTACTGAAGGGTTGTCACTGTTTCTGGAGTTGTAAAGATTGTCGTGTCATTCTCTTGCTCGCTATCATCACTCTCTAATTCTAAAGTTGACTGTCGGCATTGCTTCTTCAAATGCCTAGTTGTGGCA
The DNA here is from genome assembly GCF_033978685.3 of Nerophis lumbriciformis. Lineage (NCBI taxonomy): Eukaryota > Metazoa > Chordata > Actinopteri > Syngnathiformes > Syngnathidae > Nerophis > Nerophis lumbriciformis. The sequence continues at coordinate 19,781,367 of NC_084585.2, forward strand.
GCCCATCTACGCTTATAAGCCCTCTGTTGAAACTTCTTCATTGTGTTGTTTATTCTATTAAAAAAAAAAAAAAACAAGGAAAATGGGTTGCCCACATTTTTACTATATTTTGCAAAAAACATCAAAATTAATTGTATTTTTATTTGTATTTTTTTTGTGACTCCAGCCATAGAATTATACATTAAAATAAACATATTTGAAATAATTGATTTTAAATTATCATAATAATTCATTTAAAATGACCATATTTTATTATTAAAATAATAGCTTGTTTATCAACAACTTTAGCATTTTATTCATTACATTTTGAAACTCTCAGAAGCCAAGTTATGTTATATTCCTTAATATTTATTTATGCAAGTTTGAAGTATCAATTATCTAAACACAGTTTTGTTTGCATATTTTCAGGATATATATATATATATATATATATATATATATATATATACATATATATATATATATATATATATATATATATATATATATATATATATATATATATATATATATATATATATATATATAAAAATATATATATACACACATATATATATATATATATATATATATATATATATATATATATATATATATATATATATATATATATATATATATATATATATATATATATATATATATATATATATATATATAATATGTATGAAATACTTGACTTGGTGAATTCTAGCTGACAATACTCCTCCCCTCTTAACCACGCCCCGCCCCACCCCCCACCTCCCGAAATCGGAGGTCTCAAGGTTGGCAATGCTCAATAGCTTCAGTTTCTTCTTCAATTTCGTTTTCGCTACCTGCCTCCACACTACAACCATCAGTTTCAATACATCCGTAATCTGTTGAATCACTTAAGCCCCTGAAATCCGAGTCTGAATCCGAGCTAATGTCGCTATATCTTGCTGTTCTATCCGCCATGTTTGTTTGTATTGTGACGTCACAGGAAAATGGACGGGTGTATATAAAAAATTTTTTAGGGATATTGCGTAATGGGTAAAATTTTGAAAAAAACTTCGAAAAATAAAATAAGCCACTGGGAACTGATTTTTAATGGTTTTAACCCTTATGAAATTGTGATAATGTTTAACGGAACGTTCAGGCAACATTCGTGACTCAAAATATGACAATGCCCGGGCAAATTATTGTTTAACTAGGCTACAGATAGATCCACCCTTCTTCAGAAGTCATTCGTTGGTATTTGGAAACTATATAACAGCCAATATGCACGAGAAATGCATGCTAGTTTATATGGTGCCGCGCGGCAGTTGAGCATGGCGCGCAATTGACACAACGCTAAAACCGTAAAATGGTCTGAAATTAATCATGTAGGGTAGAAATTGTTACACAAAAACGTGCTTCGTATTTCACTCTTTCTATCTACTTACATGTGATCAATGCAATTGCCTGATTTATCGGGATTCTGGAATTTGCAGCGTTGTCGAGCGTCGTCGTCGAGCTTGGTTGTCCTTTGTCTTAGGGAAGATTCTACGCGCATGCGTAGAAGCTTCCGTGCTCAGCCTTGACTCACTGAGTCAAGGCTGAGTCAAGGCTGCACGCATGCGCGTCAGATTACTCGAAAAACACAACACGTCCGCGGAACGTTAGGGAAACGTTACTACATAATGTATACAAAGTAAATTTGCGAAAAAAAACACTTTGAAAAGCCTAACGGTCGCTGTTTCCATTGCAGGCAAATATTTTGTGTGTCATAGGTTTTGATATGTTCTGAGAATGTTCTTAGAATGTTCTCATCTTGCATAACCAAACGAGAACCATACAGTAACGTTACGCTAACGTTAGGTGTTACCTGTAATGTTGTGTTCAAATGTTTACCAAGTAAAACATTAACGAGATTGTTGCGTTTGAATGTCTATTAAGTACATCAATAGTAAAAATGTTGCGTTCAAGTGTATACCAAGTAAAACATTAACGAGATTGTTGCGTTCAAATGTCTATTAAGTACATCAATAGCAAGAATGTTGTGTTCAAGTGTTTACCAAGTAAAATAAACAGGAGTGTTGCGTTCAAATGTCTATTAAGTACATCAATAGTAAGAATGTTGTGTTCAAGTGTTTACCATGTAAAATAATAGTGGGAGTGTTGCGTGCAGTTTTAGCGTTGTGTCAAATGCGCGCCATGCTCAACTGCCGGCACCATATAAACTAGCATGCATTTCTCGTGCATATTAGCTGTTATATAGTTTCCAAATACCAACGAATGACTTCTGAAGAAGGGTGGATCCATCTGTAGCCTAGTTAAACAATAATTTGCCCCGTCAGTGTCATATTTTGAGGTCCATATGGCACGAATGTTGCCTGAACGTTCTGTTAAACATTTCAGAAGGGTTAAAACCATTAAAAATCAGTTCCCAGTGGCTTATTTTATTTTTCGAAGTTTTTTTCAAAATGTTACCCATTACGCAATATCCCTAAAAAAAATGTATATACACCCGTCCATTTTCCTGTGACGTCACAATACAAACAAACATGGCGGATAGAACTACAAGATATAGCGACATTAGCTCGGATTCAGACTCGGATTTCAGGGGCTTACGCGATTCAACAGATTACGCATGTATTGAAACTGATGGTTGTAGTGTGGAGGCAGGTAGCGAAAACGAAATTGAAGAAGAAACTGAAGCTATTGAGCATTGCCAACCTTGAGACCTCCGATTTCGGGAGGTGGGGGGTGGGGGCGGGTGGGGCGGAGCGTGGTTAAGAGGGGAAGAGTATATTGACAGCTAGAATTCACCAAGTCAAGTATTTCATACATATTATATATATATATATATACCTACATCCTGAAAATATGCAAACAAAACTGTGTTTAGATAATTGACACTTCAAACTTGCATAAATAAATATTAAGGAATATAACATAACTTGGCTTCTGAGAGTTTCAAAATGTAATGAATAAAATGCTAAAGTTGTTGATAAACAAGCTATTATTTTAATAATTAAATATGGTCATTTTAAATGAATTATTATGATAATTTAAAATCAATTATTTCACATATGTTTATTTTAATGTATAATTCTATGGCTGGATGTAATAAGGAGTCACAAAAAAATACAAATAAAAATACAATTAATTTTGATGTTTTTAGCAAAATATAGTAAAAATGTGGGCGATAATAGGGCAACCCATTTTCCTTGTTTGTTTTTTTATATAGAATAAACAACACAATGAAGAAGTTTCAACAGAGGGCTTATAAGCGTAGATGGGCTGCCACAACTAGGCATGTGAAGAAGCAATGCCGACAGTCAACTTTAGAATTAGAGAGTGATGATAGCGAGCAAGAGAATGACACGACAATCTTTACAACTCCAGAAACAGTGACAACCCTTCAGTACATGGATGCTGCGGAGACTGCTTCCTGCACTGCCGCGGGTGCTGACAATGCCACCTACAGTGGCCCTGATAGTGATGAGCCTGATGAAAATGATGCTGATTGGAGACTAATCGACCATCATGTCACCTTGTCATCTGATTCAGAAAATGAGAGTGATAGTGACTGCTTTGAAGATATTTTGAGGTCTGGATTATTTTATCTTCAGAATAGCTTCTGCTATTGGCCAAAGCCAAATCCTACCCACTCCAGAATCCGGAGAGCTGAGATTCCTGACAAAGAAGTCTGGGATAGGCTGCCAATTCGGGTTTTCAGGAAAACATTGACTGGTAAGGGAATATTGTCAAAGTCATATCATGTATATCTTAAACAACATAATTCATCTTGAGTCATCAGCATACTTTGAAATTTTGCAGAAGACTTTGACAAGGCCCTTCAATATGAAAAACAAGCTGAAATGTTTTCGAGCCCAGAGGAAGAAGAAATGTCAACCAAATGGAGCCACATCACCCCTGAGCGTTATAGAAACGATGAGGAAGATGTGTTTGATGCTGACGGTTAGTCACTTTTCAAAGACTGTTTACTTACAATACTCAAACACTACTTAGTGGTGCATAAATGTTATTGTCTTCGTTGGTTTAGGCGAAGAGGAAATTCGGCCAAAAAAGAAGTGCAGAAAAGAGAAATTACAGATCCTCATCCAGGCACCCCCACTGCCAGTGCTCCCACCATTGAACTTTCCAAACTCCAGCGAGTACCAGACCACTTCAGCCAGTACCAGCCAATACTACACCACTCCAAGGCATCCAGGCCGACCTCACAGCCCAGCGAGAAGCAGCACTTACAGGCTCAGTCCAGACAGGAATCATGCATCCAGCTCAAGCCAGTACCAAACCACTCCAGCCAGTACGAGTCAGTACCAGACCACTTCAAGAAGCAGCAGGAATGCCCTTGAAAGTGAACGTTAGTTGGCTATTTAATTGTTGATAGGTGGTGTTAAACAGGCTGTTACAACGGGCAGTAATACGAATTACCTCTTTGACTTTTGTTGTCTTTGCAATTTTCCAGTTAAACATGAAAGTTAAAAAAATAGTTGAGAACCAGGGAGAAATTATGCGCATGCTGAGAGGGCTGGCAGCACAGTCTGTGGGGCCAGAAGCTGTGGATGTTCAAGATCTCATTGAGAAGCCTTTCGAGACTCTTGAGCAGCTTAAGACCTTCAGTGAACAGCTCGACACTGATCTTCTGCTCAGAAAGCAGCTGGTAATTAGTTTTAATTCCCCATTGCAAAATTGTTTTGTTTAGTTATCAAAAAACATGTTCTAATCAAGTACAATATTGTTGTTTATTTATTTGTATAGGTGAAAGCTCTTACTGCTCTTGGTGGGCAGAATTTGGCAGACACGGTGAGGACAATGCTGAGGAAAATTGCCACAAACAAAGTCCTGGAGCAGCTTGGTCTCCGTGGAAAGACAGGCAAAGTGGCGTTTGAGGACTTGCCCTTTTACAGAATAATAATAAGTAAGTGTTAATAATAGGTTTGCATCTTTGAACATGTTGCATGTATGCTCACAAGGTCGATCTAGCTGTTATTATTACGGTATTTATTCTAAAGGGAATTCTAAATTGTGCTGGTGATTCCAGAGGCATGCAGGGGTGTTCACAAACAGACGACCACAGCTGAAGTAGATTGTGAGCTTGGAGAGGTCCTGAAACTGGCCACTTTTCGAAAGGGAGGTTCAAAGTTTGAGGTACGGAGAATTATGATAAGATATCCCAATTTTGAATTCCATTTTATTGAAGTTCCACTGCATGTCTTTTGAATTTGCAATTATAACTACTTGCAGGAGAAGAGGAGGAATTAAGAGGAAGCGACGGCGAAGAAGAGCAAAGGGAAGTGTAAAAAGGAAATGGACAGTGAGATGAGTGACCAGGTAAATGATAAAGTAATTATGCCAATGTTTTATTTCAATTCATAAAGATCCCAGTTCTGTGTTGAATTTGCAATTATAAACACTTGCAGGAAGCGACGGCGAAGAAGGGCAAAGGGAAGTGTACAAAGAAAAGGGACAGTGAGATGAGTGACCAGGTAAATGATAAAGTAATTATGCCAATGTTTTAATTCAATTCATAAAGATCCCAGTTCTGTGTTGAATTTGCAATTATAAATACTTGCAGGAAGTGAAGAAGAAGAAAACAGGGAAAGGGAAAAGAACCAAGCAAACGCTAGTGAGACCAGTGAGCATTGAGCAGGTAAACAAGGAGTAAATTATGCCATGTTTTAATTGAATTCAATTCATCTACATTCCAGTGCTCTTTGTTGTATTTGTGAATATCTATAATTATTTACTTCCAGGAAGAGAACCAACAAGAAGGGGCAGGAGTACACTGACGCGCACGACCAAGACCACAGCATTCCATTTCTATTCCATCCATCCATCTTCTTCCGCTTATCCGAGGTCGGGTCGCGGGGGCAGCAGCCTAAGCAGGGAAGCCCAGACTTCCCTCTCCCCAGCCACTTCGTCCAGCTCTTCCTGTGGGACCCCGAGGCGTTCCCAGGCCAGCCGGGAGACAGTCTTCCCAACGAGTCCTGGGTCTTCCCCGCGGCCTCCTACCGGTCGGACGTGCCCTAAACACCTCCCTAGGGAGGCGTTCGGGTGGCATCCTGACCAGATGCCCGAACCACCTCATCTGGCTCCTCTCGATGTGGAGGAGCAGCGGCTTTACTTTGAGCTCCTCCCGGATGGCAGAACTTCCATTTCTATTGTATTATAATTATCACTAATAAAGAATTATTGTTTAATTTTCTGTTTTGAGTGTCAGTCCTGACAATATAGCACAAAAACAGACGTAAATACCACTGCATTCCATTTCTATTGTGTTATAATTATCACTAATAAAGAATTATTGTTGAATTTTCTGTTTGAGTGTTATAGTCCTGACAATATAGCACAAAAACAGTCGTAAATACCACAGCATTCCATTTCTATTGTATTATAATTATCACTAATAAAGAATTATTGTTGAATTTTCTGTTTGAGTGTTAGTCCTGACAATATAGCACAAAAACAGACGAAAATAGCATGTTCCTAAACAGTTCCCTAAACGTTCTTGCCAAACGTTCATGGCTAACGTTCTGCTAACCAAGCAAGAACTCCACAACCTCACGTTCTTTGAACGTTACAAACTCACGTTCCCATAACAATGCCACTACGTTCTCCTAACGTTCACATAACGTTCACGTGTTTACTTAAGTGTTTACCAGGTAAAATAATAGTGTTGCATTCAAATGTCTACTAAGTACATTAAAAGTAAGAATGTTGTGTTCAAATGTTTACCAAGTAAAACATTAACGAGATTGTTGCGTTTGAATGTCTATTAAGTACATCAATAGTAAAAATGTTGCGTTCAAGTGTTCACCAAGTAAAACATTAACGAGATTGTTACGTTCAAATGTCTATTAAGTACATCAATAGTATGTTGTGTTCAAGTGTTTACCAAGTAAAACATAAACAGGAGTGTTGCATTCAAATGTCTACTAAGTACATTAAAAGTAAGAATGTTGTGTTTAAGTGTTTACAAGTAAAACATTAACGAGATTGTTGCGTTCAAATGTCTATTAAGTACATCAATAGTAAGAATGTTGTGTTCAAGTGTTTACCAAGTAAAACATAAACGAGAGATGTGATGTTCATGCACGGTTCATTTTATGCACTAGTAAAAAAAAAAAACATGGTAACACTTTAGTATGGGGAACATATTCACCATTAATTAGTTGCTTATTAACATGCAAATTAGTAACATAATGGCTCTTAACTAGTCATTATTAAGTACTTATTAATTCCTTATTCGGAATGGCCTTATTATAACCCTAACCCTCTAACACTGACCCTAAAAAATAACTCTAAATTAAGCCTTTATTACTTAGAATATGTTCCCCTAGTGTCCAAATAACACTAAATGAAGTCTTTGTTACTTAGAATATGTTCCCCATACTAAAGTGTTACCAAAAACATACAACTTTGTCTTGAATTTGAAAAAAAATAACATTTTATTTTTCACTACAGAAGGGTTCGGTGAAACTGGTGGGGTTCGGTACCTCCAACAAGGTTAAGAACCACTGACGTAGCGTTACAATAACCAGGAAGATAAAGTGTGTGTCGTAGTAATCCGCTGTGGACAGACGCAGCCAAGCAATGCAGATTTAGTGAGCGCTGCAACAGCCCTTTTGGCTGGGTTGACCACCACTGGTTTTCACTTCCGGGAAGAAGTCACGTGTCAGAATAGAAGCAATTGTGAAGATCATAAAGTCAAGGCAGAGCAGGTCCGCAGTGTCACGTTGAGCAGCAGCACGACTGTGGTGAACGTGCATGTTGTC